>NW_025834902.1:121625-284500 GCF_002878395.1 Capsicum annuum
ATGCATGAACAATAACTGATTGAATGATATAGAGTAACTGAACATAAGATTGTATGGATAAGTGATCTTGCTCTACTGATTATGTAATACTATGCATACATATGTATGGATACTATAACTGAACTTTGCTGAAGCTGAGTATTGAGTTTTGATACTGAGTAACTGATAATCTGGATATACTGATAACTGATTTACGGATACTGCTATACTATATCTGAAGAGATACTCTCATCTGGAAGGTATTCTAATAGGAATAGTGGAACCCTCATCTTACAGGTTAAAACACCTCATCAACCCTCAACTAGTGGGTTAATGTCTCAACCTATGCTGGCTATGTAGTTTTGGATTGGAAGGATTGCTTCTAAGGGCCACACCCTCTACTAGTAGGTGATCCCCCATCTTTGGGTTCATTTGGTGCTGAATCCTATTCCCATCTGAAAGACACTAAACTGATTATACTAAACTAAACTAGATGATACTTAGTTTACTTAGTTTTCTTGACTTTTGTAATTGACTTAACTCTATTAGGTTCTGTAACTGACTGAGAGTACTACTGACCAAGACATGAATGATTCTATTTTGTAACTGAAACTACATCTAGGTAAACAACTAAATTATTGGGTATTAAATACCCCCAGACATGATAGCACGAAAAATAAAGCATAGCATAATCTTGAAAGCATAATATGGCTACTTGATCACAATCCACTTATTGAGACATTTTAGAAAACACTTGTAATGCATTTACTCATACATAAATGGAGAATACATACTATCATGTTATAATGACACTATTTCATTCACATAGGCATTTTATCAAACTTATGGGGAGCATGCTTGGATCATACAACAATCAGCACATATAGTTATTGTGGATACATCAATCAACTTGTAAATTGAAGGGTTTATCTTGAAGATCATGTAATTCAACACATAAAATGATTAATTTCATAAAACCAAGTAATTTAATCATGAACTAAAATCCAACAGTAACATGAACATGGATTCAATTCAATTCTAGCATGGAACTTCATAATTCAGCAATCTTGTAGTTTTAAATATGGATTTATGGACTCTATGGGTGATAGAAACTCATAGATGAACACCTAAAATACCTTGGGTTATTAGTTCTTAAAGGTGATTGAAGAAATTCTTGAGTTTTGACCTTGATTCTCAAAGCTAGGGTTTGTTTTCTTGAGAGAGAATGCTTTGATTTTGGGGGAAACATAAAAAATGAATGACTTTAAATGTTTTTAGGGATTAAATCCAGTGTCTGGGCATGTTAAAAACATAGGATAAGACTAGTTTAACACTGGAGAAAGCTTTTAATTTCCATAAAAATTTTCAAAAAAAGGCACTTGGCACGACGCGGTGCTATTGCACCGTGTATATAGAAATTTCCAACTGGGAATATAATCTATAGTGTGATGTGGTGGTATCGCATTGCCACTTTTGATGAGACCAGGAAGTTCATTGTGACATGATGACATCACGTTGGAACACTGGAATTCGACAATTATGAAAATGACTGGTGGCATGATACAGTGGTATCACAGAGCTTCACTAGAAATTTCCAAATGCCATATGGCTCAGCGACGTATTGGAGTGCTAGTTGGAACACTATTTTATAAAAATAGCTCTAACTTTTCACCTGAGTATCAGATGTGGGCAAATTTTATATCATTTGAAAGCTAGCTAAATTTTCTATGCAATAGCAATCTATAAATTGAAAAATATGGATTTGTTTTAGAAATATTTATACAAGATAACACATGTACTTAGATCCAAGTTAAGCTTGAGAAATATGGGGTATTACAACATCCTTCTAGATATCCAACCTATCTCTATCTCTCCATATAGAATGTCTCTAGTGGAGCTTAAGGAGTCAAAAGAATACTTGAAAGATCTCTTAGATAAAGGATTCATCAGGCCCAGTGTTGCCCTATGCGGTGCTCCAGTCTTTTTCGTGTGAAAGAATGATGGTTCTCTTAGAATGTGCATTAATTACCGTTAGTTACACAAATTCACAATCAAGAATAAGTGTCCACTTCCCAGAGTTGATGACTTATTCGACCAACTTCAGGGTTCTCGTTATTTCTCTAAAATGAACATAGTGTTAAAGCGGCTTCATTGATGATATTCTTGTTTACTCCCGTAGTGAAAGTGATCATGCAGACCATCTAAGAATCATATTGCAGACTCTTAGATACCATTAGTAATTTACCAAACTCAGTAAGTGTGAATTTTGGCTAAGATCAGTAGCTTTCCTTGGCCATATTATTTTTGGTGATGGCATTAGAGTTGATCCTTAAAAGGCCAAAGCAATGAAAAACTTTACTAGACCCATCTTTCCATCAGATATAAGGAGTTTCTTTTGTTTGGTTGGATATTATATTCAGTTTTTAAAAGCTTTTCTTTTGTGAGAAGAGTTTTCAAGAGTTAAAGACCCGACTAACCTCTGCCCTAACTTTAACTTTACCTGATAGTTCAAATGGGTTTGTTGTTTACTGTGATGCTTCTAGAGTTGGTTTGGATTGTGTGTTGATACAAAGAGGTAAGTTCATAGCCTATAGCTCTATACACCTTAAACCTCATGAGAAGAATTACCGTAACCATGATCTTGAGTTAGCAGCTTTTGTGTTTGCCTAGAAAATTTGGAGGCACTATTTATATGTAGTTCATATTGATGTGTTCACCGATCACAAAAGTTTATAGTATATGTTCTCATAAAAATATTTAAATATCCATCAGAGAAAGTGGTTAGAATAATGGAAAGATTATTATATGAGGGTTTTGTATCATTTGGGCAAGGCCAATGTAGTGGCAGCTTCCCTTAGTAGATTGTCTAAGGGTAGTGTTGCTCATGTAGAAGATGAGAAGAAGAATTTAGGCAAGGAAGTTCATCAGCTTGCTAGATTAGCTATTCGATTGGTGGATTCAGCTGAGGGTAGTGTATATGTACAGAATAGTTTACAACCATCTTTGGTTATCGAAGTGAAGGAGAAGCAGGATTAGGATTCTAGTTTGGTTATGTTGAAGGAGTCTGTTAGAGACCATAAAGTAGAGATTTTCTCCCAAAGGGAAGATAGTGTGTTGTGGTATTAGGGTAGACTGTATGTGCTGTGTGTAGATAGTTTAAAACAGCGAATCCTTGCAGAAGCAAATGGTGAACATTATTCTATTCACACAAGAGCCACTTAGATGTACCATGATTTGTGGGAAATCTATTGGTTGAACGATATGACGAGGGATATTGTAGAGTTTTTGGCAAAGTTTCCAAATTTCCAGCATCTTAAAGTTGAGCACCAAAAGCCTAGTAGCATAATGCAGGAGTTTAGCACTCCCACTAAGAAGAGGGAGGAGATGAGCATGGATTTTATGATGGAATTTCCACGTTTGTATAGTTAGCATGATTTGATATGGGTTATCATAGGCAGAATGATAAAATCAACATTTCTTGCCAGTTCATACTTCCTATTCAGTAGAGGATTATGCCAAGCACTATATTAAAGAGTTGATTAGGTGCATGGTGTCTCGTTGTCTATCATTTCATTCAAAGGTACTTAGTTTACCTCTCACTTTTAGGGAGCTTTTTAGAAAGGTCTGGTACCTAAGTTCATCTCAGTAAAATATTTCATCCCCAGAAATATGGTCAAGTAGAAAGGACTATTCAGACCCTAGAGGATTTGTTGAGGGAATGTGTTCTTGATTTCAAAGGTAGTTGGATAATCACTTATTCTTGATTGAGTTTGCCTACAATAATAGTGATAACTCTAGCCTTTAGATGGCTCCGTTTGAGCCTTTCTATGAGAGGAGATGTAGATCTCCTATTTTTTAGTTTGAGGCAGGTGAGACTGCTTTGATAGGGCTTAATTTAATTTTCTATGCAATGGAGAAAGTTTAGTTAATCAGTGAGAGGCTCAAGACGGCCCAAAGCAATCAAAAATCCTATACAGATGTGCGTAGGAGAGATCTTGAGTTAGCAGTTGGAGATTTGGTGTAGTTAAAAACCTTTTCTATGAAGGGAGTGAAAAGGTTCAATAAGAAAAGGAAGCTTAGTCCCTAATTTATTGGCCCTTACAGAATCTTAAGTTGTTTCAAAAAGATAGGTTATGAGCTTGAATTGCCTGCGGATTTGTCATCAGTGCATCTAGTGTTCCATGATTCTTTGTTAAAGAAGTGTATTGGTGACTCAGTTGCAGAAGACCCTTTAGAAAGTATAGATATTTTGAATAGCCTTTCTTACGATGAAATTCCAATTGAGACTCTTGATCGTCAGATTCATAGACTGAGGAACAACGAATTTCCCTTGGTCAAATTTCCTTGGCGGAATTAGTCCGTTGAGGGAGCCACTTGGAAAGCAGAAGCAGATATGCATACCAAGTACCTGCATTTTTTCTCCACAAACTCAGACTCAACTTAAGGTGATATTTTTTCCTTAGATTATCTCTTTTCCATTCTCATTTCCAGCCATATAATCATCTTTATTTCATTGTATACATTCGCAAATCATTTCATTCATGCATCATGTGTCAGACTTAGTGATCTAATCATGTTTCAGAGATGCATATTTAGTAAGTAATTTTAGTACCTCAGTATTCTCCACTTAATTAGTCTTATTCGAGAACGAATGTGCCAAAGGGGTAGATATTTTCATACCCCGTATTAATCTTAGTTCAGTTCAGCTCATAGTGCATGCTTAAGAGGGTTAAAGCCTAGAATTTTAGGTAAATGTTGGGGACTTAGCTTTATTTTGTCCTTATAACTTAGCTAATTTTAAAGTTACCTTCCCGACCCCGAGACATAAGTTTTTGAGTTTATTCATGTTCAGGGGTGTTTGTAGCATGACTTTGGTAAGTTTCAAATTTTTGGATGAGAATTGAGTAACATGTGGATTTTTTTCCAACAGCTTGATACAATTTCACCGTGACACGATCAAATAGCGGTGGCATCTTTGGAACATTGTAGTGATGGTCTAATCGGCTTCCCAGTTATGAATTTAAAATGCAGAAGGGCAGTCTTATCTGTTCCCAGCACCCAATTCGTAAAAACACGTGATTAAATTGGTCATAGGGAATTATATGCCCAAATTTCCCAATTTGTCTCACAAATAAACCCTAACCTTTCTCAAAATTCATTAAGCTAAATAATCTTCCTTTCAAGAAAACCAAGAACTTAAGTGTTCCAATCGAAGAAAGCTTTGAAGAAAGTTGTCCTCTTTTAAGATTTAAGTATTAAAGGTATGTGTGATGTTCATCCATGGTTTCCTTTCACCATGGAGTCCAAGAATCCTCTTTGAATGTTAAACTATGAGTTTTCCATGTTTTAAATAAATTACTTGTTATTTTGATTTTAAGTTAAGATCACAATTGTTTTCAAGGGGAATGAACTATAGTATGTGATGGATGTTGAAGTTCCCAGGTCATGTTCATCCAATTCAGGATGAATCCTCAAATTATAGTTTTTGGTCATGTAATCATGTTATCTCATCATGTTTAAAGCATTCCTATGTTAAAGTATTAATCCCTATATGTTTGATGAAATGCAAAAGAAAATGATTTTCCAGAATGATTTCCCCATTATGGTTTTGAAGTTTTTACATGTCTTTATTGTTATTTTGATTTTTTGTTATTTTCATTTAGTGTTGGGGTTTGTGAATACTCGAAACTTAGTTATTTACCTGGTTTTTAAAATCTTCAGAATGGTTTCAGATAAACCATAAGCATTATCAGTTGAGTCAGTTATCTTAGTTAGTTAAGCTTAGTTTAGTTCAGAAATTAGTGTCTCAGTTACGAGTAGAATTTAGCAGCAAGCAAATGTACGATGGAGGCTTTCCTGCCAGTTAGGAAAAGTCCTTAGTAGTAGTTCTTGTATTCTAGAAACATATATTAAGCATGGTTTATAAGGATTCACCCGTCAGTTTAGGCCTGACTACCTCCCAAGGGCCACCCATTACTTTAAGCTTGACTCTACCAGGGATCACGCATCAGTTTAGGCTTGATACCCTAGTTCTCCAGCAGCTTAGTGGATCCACACAGCTAGTGTTAGTACCCATGGCATGGTATTAACACCTTTCCAATTGGGCTACAGGTTGGACCATAATCAGATTAGAATAGGAGATGTAGTCTAGATGATAACTCTCACAGTCTCAATTTAGTATTCTACACTAAATTCAGTTCAGGTTGCATTAAACAAAACATAAAGTTTATCAGATATTTAGTTATCAAATTTCAGTATTTATGTTTTATAGATTATTTCAGAAACATTATATGCTTGTTCTTAAACTTTCAGTAATTCAGTTTACATCAGAATCATGCATTCTCAAATTTTACAGTTTTCACGCAATCATGTTTCAGTCATATCATGCTATTCAGTCAGTCTTAACTTCATGCGTTTAAACCTATGCATTTCCAACTAACCTCATCATGCATACCAGTACATTCAAAGTACTAATTTCATACTCGTTTCTTGTGCTATGATGTCTTATATCATAGGTTTGGATGTTAGTTTACCAATTGGGCCTCGACAAGATCAGTTAGTCAACATCAATAGCAGTGGTGAGTCCTCATACTTTAAGGATGAGATAATCGCAATTTATTAAGTTAGCAGTTCAGTTATATGTTCAGTCAGAGTTAGTTGGGGATTTGTCTAATCAACTCCATAGTTAGTTAGTTTTAGAGGCTTTCATCTATTAAGATCAATAGTTAGTTTATTAGTTTCTTTTTCATTACTTTTTGTATGTTTTTAGACGTTCAGATTTATGATTCACTGTTGTTTTCAGTTTCTAAAACCTTATGGAATTTTTAGATATTTTTTGAAAATGTCTATTATTAGTATATTAACCAATGCTCGCATCAGGTACCAGTTCATGGGTTAGCTTGTGGTTACTTGGGACCATAAGCACCGTGTGGCATTCGGAATTTATTTTCGGTTCATTTCACTTTAAGTTCACAAACTCTTCTACTTTTTATTCCCTCTACACTTGAGGAAAGAAGTGGCTTAAGAAAGCCTCAAAGAAATCCATCAATGAAGTCAAACTACCATCACCACCTCTAGACAACTCCAACCCTTCATACCATTGGTACGCTACTTTTTTCAATGAGTAGGAAGCAAGCTCAACACCCTCAATTTCCAAATCATGTGTGATTTGGAAAATCTTTGCCATTTTATTGATAAAACCTTGATGATCTACCTCAACCTTCATACCCATTAACATAATAGGGATAAACCTCATAAATTGGCCAATTGTTGTGGCCTTAGAAGAAACGGTATTTGAAACACCACGCTTTGATTACGAGGCTACCAATTGAGTTAAGAGATTGATGGAGCGATGTAACTCTGCATTAGAAGCATTCCCTTTAGGGTACTGAGTAGGAGAGTAACTCTCATAAGTAGGGTTAGTGGGTGGAACCCCACGAGAATGGCCAGATGCCATAGCCCTAGCCTAGATTTGAAACTAGAAGTTTAATGAGCTTTATCCCTAGGACCCTTAGTCGGGGCCGAAGTGCTTGCTTGAGTATCATATCTCCTTAGAGGAATGATTTGAAAGATAGAAAATAAAATTAGAGGAATTCAACACCTTAGACTTTATAGCTTAAGATTGAATAACAATAACGGGAAACATTCCTAAGATATCTCATAGCCCCTCATTTATAAGTGTGGCACGCTTCACAGCCATAAAAGAGATTCTACTTGAAAAAAATTGTGAACACCCAACTGACCATGAACGTAGGCTCTGATACCCACTTGACACAACCCAAAATTTGGGCTATGTTATATTGGCATCCCAAGGTCACATGAACCGGAGGTCGTCCTAATAACCCTACCTAAAAATCTTATCACACTATAGGATTCGAAGGGACTCTAACTCACAAGTTAAGATTTGTAGAAGTACTATCACAAGTCAACATTAGATTCATAATATCTAAATCCCACTCAAGTTCACAATTGTTCACAATACCTTTTCACAAAATGAAGTAACTAAATGTATATATTGGGACAAGCCCCCACATAACCAAACTAAGTGTAAATGAAACTAAGTGTAAACACAAGAGAATAAGATACAAAGATATTCTAGAGTAAGGAAGCTCACCACTTTAAGTCAATGAATGAAGAATTTCAATTGCCTAATCACTGCACAGGAAAAGAAGAATAAGCTCTAACCCCTATGTCATATGGGGACATAGCTTTTGGAGATGGTTACTGATTGGAATGCTAGAATGTAACTCAAGGATAAGTTATAAAATATCATCATTAATCAACATCAATTCAATACACATTTCATCTCATTCACACACTTATCCATACATATAGATATAGCACATGTTAATCAAGATATCAAGGCTCATTATTATTCTCAAGAATTCATTCATTAGTCATAAAGTAGGGGAATCCGAACCTATATACTTATAGGTTCAACAATTCACATAATTCATAGAACTTTAACCATATTCATATACACTTAGACAAGGGACTTCAACTATGCTTACTCATTCATTCGGCAAGGACCTTAACCACATACGCAATTATTCAAACAAGGGGCTCTAGGCATACACACATTTAATTAGACTTAGGACTTCAACCATAAGTCCACGCATTCAATTGGGCATAGGAATTTGACCTTATGATCATACATTAGAAAAGAGACTCTAACATCATGCTATACTTAGACTCTAATGACAAGCAATTCTTTTTTTGTAAGGTTCTCTAACCACAAGAGATCACTTTAAGCAAGTGACTATAACTTCAACCAATATCATTAGGCAAGGGACTCCAACCTCATGCTATTCATAAGGCAAGAGACTTCAACCTCAAGCCACCACAAAAGGAAAGGGAATTGACCGCAACCCATCGCAACTATCATTATTTGGCATTTGGGACTTTAACCCTTTGCCCATCCATCAACATACATTCAATAAATCATTTAAGTACTTTAACTATTTTAGCCTATTCAACACTATACATGTCCACATGGTCATTATAGGAGCCTTCATTGCTCAACCATTTTAATCGTCCAATGCCTTCACTTAATTCAACATACAACTCAAGTTATAGTCATCAATACGCTCATAATAATTTATATTTGAATAATATTCTTATACCATATTCCTACCATACTTAGGTTCAACACACAATTTAGGTCCATCTTTAAATCTAGGTACTTTAACCTCTCAATAACCATTAACCAAGAAGTTTTTCAATCTCAACACACATGGTTTATAATTACTTTAATATATCATTTTCAATTAATGATGTTCATGGGTCCATTTCCTTAGTTCAATACATTACCAACATATGACTAAACAATTCGCTTAGATATTTTCACAAATATTTAACAAGGCTATTTACATGAAAGATATTATCATGATTAGGGTTACTCAAGACCCTTATTTTAGACCACATACACCAAGCACCCACCCATGAAATCATCATTAGTATCATATATAAGCATAAGTCTAAGCAAGATTTAACATTATACATCATTAGGCAACCAAATTCTTTTCACTGTTTTTAAAACCCACCATGTACATTTACTAATAAAAAAATGAAATACATGGGTTTATAGATATATAAAGAGGGGAAGAGATGTATGTCTTAAAAAAATGGTACATCAATAATCTTGGCTTTTTCTTTCCACTAGATCAGCTCTCTCCAAACCCTTGCCTCCAATCTTGCTTCAAGAAGATTTTAGAGTGTTTTGGAGTGTATGCATCTTGTAAATGAAGGCTTAGGAGGCCACAATTTCCTTTATAGTGAAGTGAATTAGGTCTTTAGGAAAGGGAAATGACCAAAAAGCCATTATTTAAAAGCTGGAAAGTGAACTTACTAAGGGTACAACTCTCCCAAATGATTCTCTTAGTAATCGTACCTTAGGGTATAAGTGGTACCTTAACTCATAAACTAGGCTTCTCCTACATCAACCATAATATTATGGGTATGCATGGGCACCCTTGAGTCAAAATCAAAGGGTACAACTCGCCCCCTAGGAAAATACACAAACCATATACCAAGTAGTCCACTACAAAATGAGACTACCCTCTATACAATTGAGTTGCATCGATTTGTATGCATGGGGTATGATTAAGGAAAGGTCATTTCATATAGAAAATAGTATGCTACCCTAACATTCTATCTAAGGTACGAGAGAGGGGGGAGAGTGGATACGACCCTATACATAGGTATGACTCAACCTTAAAGTCATATCCAATTCAGAGACACCAAAAGTTGCTTTTCTCAAGGTTCAAGACCTAGATGTTTCATCAAGTCATTTAATAATGATAAAAAAATTGTGGCTTAACTAGTGTAAATAAGTACTATTGAATGGGCCAATAGGTGAGTTTTGATTTTTCTTTAGGGAATTAAAGATTTAAGAAACATTGAGTTTCATACTATTTTATAAGAATATATCGATACAAGTTGGTACCGAATTTGTGAGAGAATAAATTTACCACATGATGAATATTTTTCTTGTGAGAATGCAAAATTTTTGGAAATAAAGAAAATCTTGCATTAGTATAAGCAAGAAAATCAAATGAGCTGAGTAGTTAAGAAATTATTAAGAGAATCTATTGATTTTATAAAATATGAGCTCAATTTGTAATAGTCAAGAAACTCTAGTTTGACCATATAAAAATTATATAATGGAAAGCCAAAACATATAAGTTATTGACATAATTGTGTAACAATGTTAATTCATGATGTAATAAATTTTATCATATTTGTGGAGTCAAAAGAATTTGACTAATTTATTCGCTAAATTTCATAAATAGAAGTTGTTAAATACATTTTTAAGTTTTATTATGTTAAAAGTTCTTAACTAGGTCCACCGATAATTATAACCCTACCCATTACTATGAAATAAATGCTTACGAGTTCAAAGGGTAATTATAAATTATTAATACGTAGCTGTTTCATTACTTAAGTAAGAGATATACTAGTGCTGGTTGTCATAGTGTAATGCCCCGAGAACCTATCCCGAGACATCACATGGTGCTCAAGGCTAGACGTGGCCTCAAGCTAACCTCCTAAGCCTGTCATCACCCTCAAAAATCTCTACGACAAGAATTATCATAAAGTAGGAAGAATAATTATGACATGAATATACTGAGATACGAAGTAATACGGTTCTATGCAAACAAAATACTAAAATCTTTGTACATGTTGACACACTAGTCTAACAAAGCCTCTACTACATAGGATAGAGGAGCCATTGGGAAAGATCCCCAAATGACTCATACTGAACTGAAAGTAAACAACCATCTATTAATAAGACAAAATCGGTGACACAGGTCCTCAAACCATGAGGATTCACCATTTGTAGAAATATAGATGAAGGTACTCAAAGATCATTATCGTTAATGAGACTGAGAACCTAAGCCTACATCATAAGGAAATATAGAATACAAAAGAGTATGAGAGTCAGTACTTGGGAACGTACTGAGTATGTGGGGGTGGACGCAACATTTTCAATAATATCATAAATGTATAAAAAAATCATGCATGCTAACAATAATAACTCTATTCTCTTGAATTATCTAAAACATCATTTTTGTAAGTCATCAGTATTAACATATGCTTCATAAATCTTATAAATCATTTAACTCAACTCAAACTTTTGACTCATGACTTTGACTAACTCAGTAAATCATGGTACTTACATCATTATGGATGTGGGAGTTTCTTATAACTAACATAACTACACCATGTGAACCGCATGGAGTCCAATGTTTTTCCTTCCTGAGGAAAGAACCCCACATTGGTGGGGGTGTTGTACTCTTTCCAAGGAGTACAACCTAAATTTCTCAATCAAAATCCCATACTCAGCCTCTGGTCCACAATCATCAATATCAATCCTACGGTGGCACGTAGATTTGGAAAAATACAATATTTCCTGCTCGGTGCTAAATACTTCTCCCAGACTCAGCTCTGAACGCGTTAGGAAATACACCTTAATATATATCAACTCATGGGTCGATTTTAAATAGCAAAACATAAATATATATCTCATCTATAAATCATAAAGATCAAGTGGATTCTTAACTCGACTCAAAATTAAAACAATCTTTCTCAACATCAAGTACCTTTGCTTATCAAATGATTTCAAATTTCAAAATCTTCAAGAAAACATCATAGGACTCATTCTTGACTTTCAATATCAAATATCGATATATATTCAATATTCAAATTTCTCATGAAAAGGCATAACTCATGACATTTGTCTTAAATCACTTAGAAATCATCAATACGTAATGACAATATACAACTCATAGAATAAATTCTCAATTTAAGAAACATGATCGTGAAATAATCATAAATATCAAACTCAATCAACTCAAATATCAGAAATCATAAATAAATAAATTTGGGTGTAAACCCACTTGCAGAATCATGTAAATTAATAATAGAAAGTAAATATTTAGGCACAAGAACGAAAGAAGTGTTCTTGTTCAAACCCCACATACCTTGGGTTATAATTTTGGAGATGTAGAAACTTGTTTGGAAATTCTTTCTCATACTTTTAGACCAAGATTCTTGATGCCCTTGACTTGGGGAACTTAATTCTCGATCAACTTAGAGAAATTTATGGAAGATCCTTGAATTTCTTGGAAGAAGATTGAATTTTTGGGTTTTGAAAGAAATCCTAATTTCTAGATGTTTCTTGGGAGAGGAAAGGAGGAAAAATAAATGGAAATTCTCTACTATGATATATATATATGACCATATGGGGCAGAAATGACCAAAATGCCCTTTTGAAAAACCAGAAATATGCTGATTGGGGCCTTTAACGATCGATCTGACGGTCCGTCAAGTCTCCTGACGATCCACCGGATCGTCTATCAATCGAGTACCAAAACTGGAAAATTCTTCCTTGAAGTGACTTTCAAAGTGACAGTCCATCAGGAAACTGACGGACCACCAAGTTGTCCGTCACTCGAGTGCCAGAAATGAGATATTCTGTCTTGACCTGACGGACCCCTTAACGGTCCGTCACCTTTTTGACAGTCCACCAACTTGGCCATTGCATGATGACCTAAAAAAGGAGTCACTGCCTTGGCTTGAAAGGGCACTTGATGGTCCAACAGGGACGTTACGGTTCGCCAGGTCGACCGTCAAACCTGGGCGATCCGATACCATTTAGTAAAACGACCATAACTCCCTCGTCCGATGTCGAATTTCAATAAAATTTGTATCGATCTAAAGTTTATTCAATGATCTACATAAAAAAAAGTAGAAATTAGAGAAATAATATATGTTTTAAACATCAATCACTTTAGAAGTCATACATATCCACTCAAAAGACGGATTTAGGCTTAAAAACTATTGGGGTATTACACATATATTAGAGGGTTGAGTTTTAATACTCTTAATGAGGTTTAGTTCAAGGAAAACATATCAGAAATATGACAAAGATACCGAAAGAACATTACCTATATGAATATAGAAGTGGTGTTGCTTCTATTGAGTGTCAGAGTTACTATCATAAATTTTCATGATATAGAACATTACCATAAAAGTTCTAAGCGTGTTAAGTGAAAATCAAGAATGAAATGTTTATGTGTATAGTATCACAATGATATCATAAAGAATAATATGTTCACAGCTATTATGCTACATTATAAATTTGATTTTTTTTCTTGTGGCTTTACACTAAGGTACTGATGAAATCAAATTATACATTACTTTATGCATCAACATGATTTGATCTTTGTATTCTATATTTTATTTAAACAAGTGAAAAATTGTTGGGTTTAGTTTAAATTAAATTAATAAAATATTTTTAAATAAAGAGGCGTCTTATATATGAAAGGGTGTGTCCTTGCAATTTATTTCTTTTCAATGAAAGATTGTGTCCTTTCCACCAATTCTATTTAAATAAAACCTCTTATGAATTTTAATGTAACTTTAACGGGCATTTTTATAGAAAAAATTTACAAAATTTTTCATTACAAGTTTTCTGAAGTTGTTCTTTCATCTTCAAAAAAGATCAACTTTCATAATTCACTCTTTCTGTAAGTAAAATCTTTCTCTCTTTGCTTAGTGTAGAACTCAATAGGCTTGTCATATCAACTAAAATTATTTGCATAAAATCCCATAGCAATCTTGAACAGGAGAGGAAGAAAATATTATTTTTAAGAAAGCATTTTTTCTGTGTTTCATGTCTTAAATCATGTTAGTTGTTCATATTATCAAGTCTTCATCTCTGTATCTCCTTTGTATATTTCTGATCATGAAGCACATTTTCCAACAATACCTATCTTACCATCTTTGTCCTCGATTGTAGAAAAATTAATATGTCATGTTCATCTGTTTACTCTTTTCAGCATTGTCATAAATACTTTCAGAAAATCATTAGACATATGGTTAAATGGGTGGACAATAAATGACCTTAACTTAAGCGACGTTATTACAGTATGTTTCTCGCAATCCCATGCACAAATATATGAGTCATACAAGTAATAAAATTATTGATTAGAGTACATACATGGAATTGTTATTAAACATTAATTAAATCAAAGTACTGCTTATTATCTTAACAAGAAACAAAATTTAAATTTAATTATAAATTCACCAAAAGAAAAAAATAAAGAATTTAAACCAGAAAAGATATTTGTATTATCAGTGAGATGAAATTGGTATAGGACTATGAAATATCTAACAATCATGTTGTATTAATACATTTATTTAACTTCTTAGTTTATCTAGTTTACTAGTTACAATGTTAGTATTATTAATAAGAATCTTTGGAATCTTTAATCGCATATTCTAGTTACTTTAATGCCTATATGTGTATAATCTGAACCTTATTATTAATCGATTTTCATCTCTTATAAATTTACCAAGCAAGGAAATTTAGGTAGATGTCTATCCTAGGTGCGAATTCACTCCATGATTTCAAAGGTTATGAACTTGCTACATTTAATCCTATTGCGTTCTTGAATTTTCATTTTCAAGTTAGATTCAATATTGATATATAGTATTATTTTTATTCTTTTTTAATATATATACTGTAACACCCCGTATTATTAGTCCTAGAAAATTCCTGAGTTTTTAAATTCACTGCCCAGACTACGACTCTCCTTATGAGTTGCAACATGTCGTTACGGTTCATAGGACATCATCCACCACATCAAGGTAACACTCTACCGCTGAGTTATATCCTTCCCCACCCTATCGAGAAATAAAACTGACTAATCCTAAGTCAAAGGATCGAGAAACACAATGCCACTATTCTTCATTCGTAGGGTGTCCAGTAAAGGTAGCTTAAGTTACTGTCCTGATTACTTGTGGCTCCTAATGAGTTGTAAAGATTCTAAATGAGTTGTATGATTCCATCTGTAGCCAATCCAGTGTGTGCCCCAAATATTTCTTTCTTGTCAACAACTTGGACCCTACGAGTAGTAGGATCTCCAAATGAGTCACATGGTGGGAATGGTAGGGTAACCAGAAAAGGGTCCTATAATTACTGCCTTGACCATAACTCATGGTGAAGAGTCATAATGTGTCCCTACAAGTAGTTTGGTTACCCATAGTCAATGGCGATAATTGTTCAGCTTTAATTGAAGGCACTTTAGATATTTCCTCTTTACCCACTAAGACCCCACATGCATATAACACCTTAAGTCCATTACTTTCAACCATTATCAATCATAAACTCACTCACAAACTTTCAAATTCAGTTAAGCAAGAACATCAGGATTTTTAAGAGGTTTGTCAATTAGAGCATCCAAGGGCAAATTGTCTCTGTAACTCTTTATATTTCAAGGATGTGACTCTACCCTCAAAATTATTTTACTTAAATCATGAAATTATATAATTGTTTTATGTGGATTTGAAGATGGTTTTGAGATAAGCTTAGGGTTTTGGAATGAATGTCTCTTTAATTGTTTTCCCATGATTCATTATGCATTCTTCATGCTTTCTATATGGTTTTAAATTTGTGGGGTGCATGGGCACGGTGAATAAACTAAGGGACTGTGGTTTTATCACATTTTGTGAATATTGATGATGGAATTGGTAATAACCCTAACCTAATTTTTGTGTAAATTTTTCTGAGTATGAGTATAGTTTCCATGAACTACTTTCAAAATAATTGCATCATCTAAATATGTTATTGAAACATGATATTCTGATTTTTAATGAACAAAGGAAGTCAGCGTTCCCCCACCTTGTATTACTGAATAAAGGGAGTTGTTTTCCCCGAGTTAATGGAATTAAAATGATACGATGATGTTACCTTGCAAGTGTAGTTAGTATGACGATACCAATATTGTATGCCTCAACGTGTATGGTGGTTTAATGAATGGTAATATGTTAAAAGTGTTTTAATTGGGCTTCAAAGAGAGATGTGTAGATGGTTCGTGAAAGTAAAGGTTTCGAGGGACCAATTGGAAACTGCGCTATTGATGTGAGGGTCTAAATGACCGGGAGGTTTGATTCCCCTTTATTAAATGAGTGAGTGGTTCGAGTCCCCTGTGTTAAAGAACTAGATTTTTAAGAAACATTTGATATATCCTGGGAGGTTTGAGTCCCCCATGGTGCATATGTGTATATTATTATGCTATGGTTTGTGCAACTTCACATATTGGGACCATTTCAGCTGGGAGGAGTTGGACCCATATAGCCCGTGAGCTCCTTATTGTGATGGTTATAATATACAACTAGGTTAAGATTTTCAAAATACATGCTAAGCCTTGTTCCCTATCATAGCATTTTATATAAGTATATTTATATGTATACATGTATGTGAATATGTAAATTGAGTAGAACTGAATTTGATTGTCATTATCTTATCCTTATCTCTGAGTTACATGCTAGTCTCAACCCACTAACCATCTCCGAATGTTGTATCCCCATGCGATGCATGATCCAAAGGCATATCTACTTTTTCTGTGCAGTGTTAGGTGGATCTACTTGTTTCGTCAGTTAGTTGGGGTGAATTTGTGAGCTTTAATTCTCTTGAAGACTTGGTCATTTCATAAGTTTTCTCCCTTAACTTAGAATTGAAGACTTCATAGAAACATTGTAATTGTCATTATCATGGTCAGGGGTATGTCCCGAGTTAGATTGCTTTTGGATTAATAGAGACTTTGTGGATATTATTGTGGATTGGGTATTGATATTCGCACTCTTAGTTGTCTTTGGGCTTATTATCTTTCTATCTTGTTACATGTTTGAAATTTAGGCGATGCTGGGTTTGTTATGTTTTATTTGGATAGGCAACTGAGGTAGTCTTTGATCCTCAGTGAACTTGAGATACCCGTCATGGCCAGGACCTAGTCCACGTCGTGACATATTCTCACATATATATAAAATTCAAAATAACTTTTAATTAGTATCAAGAAGGAGCCCATTAATTTAAAAAATAGTAGTGGTACAAAGCCAGGCCCACAAGTGGTCTGGCTCTAAGAAAACTATCTGACTTAAACAAATAGGAGCAATTAGGAAGGTAAACCATTAGACGAAAGCTTTAATACCTTTTCTTGTCTAGCTATCCTATCCAAATTCCTATAGAATTGATCATAAATGATTTCCAAAAGTCATCGAATAAAAATTAACATAAAGATGTTTCTTTTCTATATCTGTAAATGTGATCTTTCACGCTAAAATCTACTCAAATAAATCAAAGATAATATCGAAGCTCAATTTAAATTTCACTAGAAACTTCAAGATCGACCTGCAACAATACTCCAAATCCTGTAGTGACTTCAGAAGGATAAAACTCAAAGTGAAATGATGAAATCCATCCTCTCTTATCAGCTCTTTTTTAAGATAAGTTTTTTCTATCTCCTAAAATTATGGTTACCTTCTTTTCAACTGAATGATAGATTGAATATAGCAATACATTGATACCACTATCTATTTTATTAATAAGAGAAATAGAAAATATTTTGGCAAATTTCTTCTAAACACACTATTTGGTAACTTATTGTAGATTACCAGTAGTCTAGTACTATTGATAGTATTTAAAACTCAAGCAACATCCACGTCTTGATTTCATAAGCTCTCACTAGGTGCAGATACTCCATTATATGAATTTCCTTCTAGCGTAGATATTTAAAATGTTCTTTCTTCTATGAAAAGAATGCTAGTTATGGTATTAGACCTAGTCCGAGTTTATTGTAATATGTAGAAATAGCAACTCAATTATGGTCCTTCGAATGTTTGGTATTCCTTATTTATAAAATATAGTATTTTGTTTCTTCACATGGCACACCCTAATAGTTATTTAACTGATACTTACTTGTAAAAAACAAAAGACATATTAGTAAAAATATTAGCAAGAGTATTTCTTTCTCGAAGGAAGTATTGTACACTTTTTGATAACTCATCAGGCTGCTATTTTTCTTGACTTCAACAGTAATAGACCATGGAGTATCCCACTTCTTCTCCAAGATTTGAACCATGGATGATGAATCAGTCTTAATGAAAACATAATTTATCAACTTTTTGTTTCAATAACTTGGATATCCTCTAATTTCTCTAGCCTCAGGTGTCAATCTTGTAGTGTCTTTAATAAGAAAACCTTTAGCCATAACCTTACCTCCATCATGAATTCTAATGCAAAAAAGAATCTGAAATAAGCCCTGGGTTCCCTTTTAAAAGACTATCAGTGTGGCATTTCAGCTAATTAAAAGGGAGAGGATTTCGTCTCACTATTTAAAAGAATAATTTGTACTATAACCTTCATTCATTGCTAAAATATTTTCCCCATTCCTTCTCTCATAGTCTATCTTAAATATAAACTTCACAAACTTCTTTATAGTACCTGTGATTTTTTGAACTACCTTACCAGTAAACTAGTTACTACTATTTTGAACTGTATTTCCTTGTTTTCCATAGAAACCTCAATATGATGATAGGAACCACCTAAAAAGTTACCCTTGTTCTATCATTCCCCTATATATTCCACCATTTTCTTATTCTTCACTTTAAGAAATTAAGTGTGTCAAAAAATAGCAACCTTTGTAAAATAATTCCGAAATGTTCTACCAGCCTCTTCTTTGAAGAACAAATGTTGTATAGTTTCTCTCTTTTAATTTGAACAAAAATTATTGTTTTATTAAATGCTTAGGTTTTAGGAATGCATCAGATTTACCACTGGAACCGTTCCCAATCACACCCTCTATACTATAAAGGAGAATTTAAAGAAAAACCTTTAATCTAAATAAGCTTTAGATTTTTATTTGTTTATCTCATTGACTAAGGATATTCCAAGCCACTGATAATTGTAATATTCCCAAAGCTAGTGTGAATCCACCAGGGTTTATCCCTCTAATTAATCAGCCCTACATTCTCCATATTTCTTTTAATATACTTCAGCGCATAGTCAAGGAGAACACTCTGCATCTCATTAATGTCCCCAACCTTCACTATTAGGAAATTTTCCTATCTTCCTCAAATAATAACTAGTAGAAACTTCTAATGGATTTTTAAATAAAGGACCTTTGTTGCTCCAATTATCAAATCATACAGTTGAGGTGCCCCCCTAGGTTTCAATTATATAGCTTGCTCAATAATATCACTGTTCTGCAGTATAAACTTCAACACTGAAGTTTGACCTTTCCACTACACAATATAAGAGATTGCTTCTTATGATATTTGTTCTAGAGAAAGTTAGCCCACAAACTATTTTGAGTCCTGATTCTCCACTATAACTTAGTAAATAGGGCCTTTGAAATATAAAAAAAAAATCTAAAACCAAGAACTTCCTTCTTTTTTGGAAGATACACCTTTTTTATACCAACAAGTGTTTGCTTCTACCTGATTCTTTATTGCTCTAAAGAATTTTGTAAGAATTCTATGAAGCTCTTTGATAACAAAAATATGAGGCATAATTGAAGATGTACATAAATAGTGATAATTTGAAGGACACTAGAGATAAGAACTTCTTTACCTCAAAATGATACTATTTTACCCTTCCAAGCAAGAAATTTTCCATTGAACATATCAATTTAACTTGCATAATGTTATTTTCTATTCATATAATGGGTAATAGACATCTTAAGAGAATCTGCTCCACCTGGATAAAAGAGAATCTAACAGCATTCTCGTGGATTAATAAACACTCTTTTATTTATTAATTTTTTGCCCTGATTGCTTCTTATATTCTTGAGCAGTCTGCATAGTTTTTATCAAGGAATATTTATAAGAATAACAAATAATGGTATCTTCAATATAATCTAGATAATTTTACTTAGCATTCCACTTAGGCATCCCATATCCTACAAATATGCCATCCTCATAGAAATAGAGTTATGTCACTAGAAAAAGCATCAGCTGATAATAAAAATAGATTAGGAGAAGAGGGTCACCTTTTTTAACCTTTAATAGAGTGAAAACATAGTAACACCCCATAATTTTGTTCTTTAAGAACTTTGAGATTTGATCCTACTGCCCAAGCTATGACCCATCCAGTATGTCGTAAGGTTTCCTTACGAGTTGTATGGATCGATTCGTAGGGTTACTATTGTAGTTATCCATGTCTTCTATCATGACCATGAATCTTACCTAATAAGTCGTGAATAGTCCATACGAGTTTTGTAGGTGCCATTTGTAACAAAACCAGTGTACTAGGAAACATTTTTGTTGTTACTACGACTGGGATGTCACAAGTTTCAATGATTCTTTATGAATCATAGGGTGATTTTTGTAGTAAACCCAGTGAGGAAGCCCCATGTTTTTTCCAAGTCTATGAGTCATCATGATGACTCATAATGTCTCCCCAGAGTTGTAAGGTGACCCGTAGTCACTAGCGATAATTTTTTAGTGTTTTGTTAAGGGTACTTTGGACATTTTTCCTTTCCCGTAATTCTGAGCCACGATCTTAAAAACCTTTTAAGTCCTTAGTTTCATCCAAAAAAATATCAAACACACTCTTAAACTCTCTCAAATGCCTTTGTCAAGAAAAAGATAGGGTTTCAAAAGGTTGATAACTTAGAGCTTCTAAGTGATGATTTCTCTCAATAATTGTGATACTTTAAGACATGTACATCTCCCCTTAAACTTGTTTTACTTAAATAAGGTATTTAAATAGTTATTTATGTAAATTTGATTATGAATTTTTATTTGGGTTGATGGTTTTAGAATGATTGTTACTTGAATGGCATTCATATGGTTTTGATGCAAGTATTCATGTTTTATTAAGTATTTTTAAACCTGTTGGGCTTCAAGGGTATGGTGAATGGGATGGAGGTTTAGGTATTCTCCCAATTTGATGATTTTAGTTTGGAATTTAGTGTTGAAAATTGCGTTCCATCAACCCACTTGCATAATTGGATTTGAATTATGGTTAATCACATGATTTAGCTTACTTCTCTAATTTATTGCATTGTATAAATTGTTAAACAGATAAAATGGGTTTTAAAGGCGTTGTCGGCTATGTTTTTCATTTCAAACTTAATTTAATAAACAAAGGCGGTCCTGGCATTCCCTTAACGTGATTTAATGAACAAAGGGGATCGTGGCATTCCCCTATGTTGATGGTATTAGTACATCATAATTATAAGTTTGCAAGCGAAATAGTGTAACACCCTGTATTTTTTAAGTAGAATTCTAACCGTTGTTCCTAAATGTATGAGCTCTAATCAAAATGATTACCAAGTAAATATAACTTTCATGATCATTATCCTAGTTTGTGAATTATTTTCTTGGTAAAAGATGTTCATAAGAGTCACTTAGAGAAAAGTGAGCTAAGAGCCTTTGAGTTGACCAAATTTTTGGTGTTTGATTCCACAAGGGTCAGTTTTGGATGAGTATAACTATATGTATATATAGAATTTAATAGCTGAAGACCCATTAGATTGTAGATAATCAAATTATCTTTCGAATAATACCAATTTTGCCTTAATATGATACCCGATCAAAAAATTATGGCCATGCAAAAGGTTGTGCATCGCCTAAAAATTGCTTGAGGCTACTATAATGGGTATGTAATTGGCTAGGTGTTGCACAGAAAAGGGCTAGGCAATTCGACGTGGTCACCCAGCCTAGGGCTAGGTGATTGGCCATGCATTGCCAACCTTAGCTTGTGAGATTGGTGGGGGGTCGCCTAGGTCATTTCCTAGTGCTAAAAATGGTCTATTTTGACTTAAATAAAAGGTATTGAAGTCATTTTACACCCCTAAACCATCCTTAAGCACTTTAGAATGATTTGATGTAGTATTAAACACATTAAATCCTCTCCCTTAACCATAAGAAATCAGTAAAAAGATCAAAAACATTTCTCCATTCCCATAACAAAAATCCAAGTGTTATCTCTAAAGAATTAAGAACTTATGTTCCAAATTCAAATTTCTCTTCCAGGATTCTTTCAATCAAGGTATGTGGGGTTTATGAACAAGTATATTGTTTTAAAGTTAAATTTACATAAATTCCAATTAAGGTTCATACCCAACCTTCAAATTCTTGAGTTATAATATTATCATGTGATGTAAAGATTGACTTGTACAAATGATATCCCATTTCATGCATGTTTTGATTTACATCATTACTACTATGAGATGATTTCAATATTATTGCTTGAAGTTTGTTAAATTGATGAAATATTTCTATTTAAGTTTTAAGCATGATATTAAATTACATATTTTATGAAAGGAAGCATGAGATTTTAAGGCATAAGTTTAAGCACTAAGTTTACAAGAAGAGTTTGAATCTTTTATTTCAATAGTAAGGTTTCAAATCCGAAATCATTTATTATCTCCATAGTTTTAACCAAAAGATTGATCTTTTCATTTTAAGATAAGATATGGAATCCATATTTATCCATCTTGTTTATGATTTAAAGAAAGAGAAGCATTATTGGTTTTAATTCTATAAACCTTTATGTTATTTTAAGGTAGATTTCCTGAAGTATGAGCATATAAGTTAAGTGAGAGTAGTATTTAGCACTGAGTTGGGTATGAGTCTAGGGTCACATGACCTAAAAATACATACCTCTATAGATTTAAGTCTCATTGTGGGTCATGTATACTAATCAATTAAGCTAAGATTCAATTATAATGGCAAGGGTAGAATAGCTCTCGTAAAGGAGGGTAGGACGTTAGACTCCATGATACCTCACATAGTTTATGTTGGTTAGGAGAACCTCCAAAAAAGAAAGAATAAAAAATAAAGCTTTTAGAACTAAGTGTTATGGCTCACAAAGTTTATCCTTATGCTTCATTACTCATGTTTATGATTTTACAGCCTTTGTTTAATTTAAGCTCAAGGTGGGTCATCTACACTTAGCATGCATTATTTGAAAGTCTATGAGTATATTCAGTTATTGTTTTACTTATGCATTCACCCCCACATACTCAATACATTCTAGAAGTATTAACCCACATATATGTTTATGTGCTACATTGTTTCATAATATAGGTACCAGTTATAGACCATATATCATAACCAGACAGTATGCAATTTCCAGTCAGCAGTTGATAAGTTCTTTTGATTGAAAGGCTCGAGTTAATCATTGTTTGAGTAGAATCTTATTTTCTTTATTCTGTGGTATTGATTAGGTGTAGCTGGGGGTCATGCTTGAAGTCCTATAGTCAATATTAGTTGAGGCTTTATAGACACAGTCAGTAGAGTTGATATATTTGATTAAATTTTAGTTTTTTTATAACTAGTGTCGTAATAATTTTAAATAGTGTTATTGTGATTATGTTAAACTAAATAATTTTCTTTTGCTTATCACTTCTAGTGTTTTTTTGTATTTAAATCAATAGCTCAAGCAATATGCTATTACAAGGGTTAGATTGGGATCACTATTGGTCCTATGCAATCTGTGACATCTAGGGATGGTCTTGAGGCATAGAAAATGGTATGATGATCCCTATGGTTAGTGCCTTGATAGATTATTTCTTGGTTAAATAAATTTGTAATAGCTCGCCATGGAAGGTGGAGGTCTTGGAGGAACTAATACTGGAAACTACATTTGTCGGTGTGAGGGTCTTTATGACCATATGCATTAGTTGACACTTATATATTTTAGATTGGCTGGGATCGAGGCGTTCTTTCTATAATCTTTGAATTTTTCTAGTTCATGCAGCTAAAACATACTGGGACCCTTTTTGTAGAAGAAGCTGAACCCATATAGCACGTAAGTGCCCTTAGGATGGTTAGAACAGTGTACCCTAGGTTAATGGTATTAAATCTCATGTTAAACCTTGTTTTGTATCCCAAAAACTTTTATATATATGTATGTATGCATGTATGTTAATATTTACTTTGAGTTTTGATTGAATTTTTAATTGGCATTACTTACCATTATCTTGAGTTACATGCTAGCGCTCACCCTACTAACTATCTCCAAATGGTGTATCCCTACGTGATGCAGGGAACAAAGATGTTTTTTCCTTCCCTACACAGTGATAGGTGATTCCTGGATAACTCGTGAGTTAGCTTTGTAGTGGTGAGCTTTCATTCTCTAGAAGACCCTTATTTCATAGTCTTATTTTATTCATGTTTTGAACTATTTTCTTTTAGAGTCATTTTTTCTATGGTCGAGGGCATGTCCCGAATTAAGTTGTTCTTTATTACAATTGGCTTTGCGTGTTACTAATGATTGAGAGAGGTTAAAATAGTTAGATTTTTTTCTTAGCTAGTTGCATAACTATCTTATTATATTTTCCGAATTCAACTATTGCTAGTTGTATTGTATTCTGGTTGGATATGATAAAGAAGTATGGTCTCTAGTTCTCGAAGAACTTGACATATCCATGATGGCCAGGCCCTAGTTTAGGTCATAACAAGTTTGGTATCAGAGCAAGGTCAATGGTCATTAGGTGTTCGCAAAATCGTGCCAAGTAGAGTCTGTTTTATGGGTGAGTAGTGCATCACACTTATAAGGGAGAGGCTACAGGGCATTTAGTAATGTTTTTCTTTCTTGTGATCTATAGAGTCTAAGGTCTTAAAATCTGCTCTAATTTTATATGTTTGCATTTCAAATCATGCCTCTCCGAAGATCTGATGCTTGTGGAAACTTCTCTATTCCCATTGATAAATATATTGATGGAATTCATCCTACTTATGGAGTAGAAACCTAGTCTAGGGCTCCTACTCCTGACTGCCCATGTGGATTTCCACCAATCCCTACCAATCTTCCTCGGTTTGATATTGTTCATTCCTCATCACCTTTAGGAGACTTTTCTAATGTTGAATTTCATTAATTTATTCATCTCCTAACTCAGTTGCTAGCTTCTCAATTTTGTTAGCCTGACTATTTTTGTTCTATTACTACATTTTCTAAGGTCACAATAATTGGCCAGTTTATAAGGCTGAATCCTCTAACCTTTATAGGATCTAAGGTTGTGGAGGATCCTTAATTTTTTGTTGATGAAATAGAGTAGATATTTTGGGTGATTTATGCTTCTAATATTGAGAGTCTGAAGTTTGTTGTATGTCAATTGAAGGATGTAGCATTCTAGTGGTATAAGAAGTAGGAGAATTCGAGGGGTGATAATGCTGAGCAGGCTCTATGGGAGGATTTTTTTAGTGCTTCTCTTAATCATTTCTTTCCTCAAAAGATGAGGGAGACTAAATTAGAGGAGTTTATGAACATGAGCCAGGGAAAGATGACTATGGAGGAGTATCTCTTGAAGTTTCATTAGCTGTTTTGTTATGCTTCAAAGTTTGTGTCTATCATTAGGGCTAGGATGAGGACGTTTTCTTCGGGTTTATGTTCGGACTTGGTACTAGAGTATAAGGGGATGATGTTGAATAATATCATGGAATCACTAGGTTAGTGGTGTAGATGTAAGAGTTCAGAATAAGAAGAAGAAACATAAAAAATAGAAGAGAGGTAGATAATAAATTTGGATATTTAACGTAGGGTGGAGGCCTGTAGAACAGTGGTAGAGATGGTAGGTAGTGGGGAAAGAAGAAGGCTTGGGGAAATTTTTGTTCTTATTCTATAGCTAGTACTCCATATAATAAGCTGACGGGTGATCATCGGTTTTAGACTGACAGCGAGTTTAAGGCACAAAGTTCCCAATCTCAGGCCAGTAGATCTTAGCCAGCTCCATTATATATTTTTTTTAAATTGTATGGGCAGTTTTACAATGGTATTTGTGATTAGGGGAGGAATAAATATTTTAGATATGGCCAGCCTGGTCACATTCAGAGGGACTTTCCTTCAGACAATGTTGCTAGTGGAGCTAATAAGGTTTGGTTTGTAATTTTCATCTCTTGCTTCATAGGGTGCTAATTCTAGTACCGAGACTGATCGGAATCATGTTTATGCTCTTGACACTCATAAAAAATTTGAGTCATCTTCTGACATTGTAATTAGTACATTACAACTTTTCTCTTGTGAGGTGTACCAATTTTTTGATCTAGGGTCTACTATTTCTTGTATGACCCCTTATGTGGTTGTTTATTTTGGTTTCAGCCTTGAGTGCATGTCTTTTTATTTTTTTTGTATCTACCCTGATGGGTGATTTTGTTGTTGCCAGAAATGTATATAGGGTTTTGTGGTATCTATCTGTGGTCGAAAGATATTGGTGGATCTGATAGTATTGGATATGTAAGATTTTGATGTGATATTGGGGATGGATTGGCTATACTCATACTATACTTCTCTCGATTGTTGGACATAGAGGGTCAGTTTCCAATTCTTGAATAAACTATTAATTAAGTGGGAAAGAAGTTCCCTAGGACCTAATGGAAGGTTTATTTCTTATCTTAGAGCCTAAAAGTTGATTTCAAGGGGTGTCTTTACTATTTAGTTTGACTTAAAGATTCTAGTTTTGACGTTTCCTTTTTACAATTTGTCCCTATGGTTAATGAATTCCTAAATTATTTCCCAATGATCTTCTTGGTTTTCCTCCTTGTAGGGAAATATACTTTGAGATTGATATTCTACCATAAACTTGTCCTATCTCTATCACTCCAAACAGATTGACTCCAGTTGAGTTGAAAGAACTTAAGGATTAGTTAAAGGATTTTTTTTTTATAAGGGCTTCATCTGTCCTAGTGTTTCTCCATAGGGTGCCCCTGTTCTCTAGGTGTGTAAGAAGAATGGTTCCTTTTGGATGTGTATAGATTATTGCTAGTTAAATAAGGTGATAATGAAGAATAAGAACTTTCTTCCTAGAATTAATGATCTCCTTGGCCAATTTCAAGGTGCTAAGTAATTTTCCAAGATTAATCTTTGGTTAGGTTATCATATGTTGAAGCTTAGGGAGGTAGATATCCCTAAGACTAGTTTTCATACTCGGTATGGTCACTATGAGTTCTAAGTCATAACTTTTGGGTTGACTATTGCTTTGACGATATTCATGGCTCTTATGAACCTGGTGTTTAGGCACTGTTTGAATTTGTTCATGATCATATTTATTTATGACATCTTGGTACATTCTAAGAGTGAGAAGGATTATGCCAATCACCTCTATATATTATTGCAGGCACTTAAGGATTAGCTGTTGTATGCCAAATTTTTGAAGTGCGAATTTTGGTTGAATGTTATGACCTTTCTTGGTCATATAGTTTATAGTGATGGGAACATGATGGATCCACCAAAAGTTTATGCTGTTAATAAGTGGCCTAAACACCACGACCCCAAACGACATTCCAAACTTCTTGGGTTTTGTTGATTATTTTAGGAGGTTTGTGGAGAGTTTCTCTTTGATTGTTGCTCTATTCACTAAGCTGATTCAAAAAAAGGTTAAGTTTTTATAGTTTGATGCTTGTGAGGGTTGTTTTGAGAAGCTAAAGGATAAGTTAACTTCTGTTCTGGTTTTGAACCTACCCTAGGGTACTAATAGGTTTATTTTTTATAGCGATGCGTCACGTATTGGACTAGGTTGTGTCTTGATACAGCATGGTAAGGTTGTGGCCTATCCTCCTTGGCAATTATCGAGCTCATGGAAGAAATTATCCAGCTCATGATTTGAATTGTTAGCTGTAGTTTTTTCTTTGAAGATTTGGCGCCATTATTTGTATAGGGTTCATGTGGATATCTTCTCAGACCATAAAAACTTGTTGTATGTGTTCACCTAAAAGTAGTTGAATCTCAGGCAAAGAAGATGGCTTGAGTTGCTCAAGGACTATGAAATGAGTCTTTATTACCATCCAAGTAACGCTAATATAGTTGTTGATGCTCTTAGTAGGCTGCCTATATGTAGCTTGCGTAATGTGGATAAGGAAAAACAAGGATTGGTGAAGGATATTAACCAGTTAGCTAATCTTAGAGTTTGGATTTTTGATTCGAAGATGGAGGTATGATAGTACAAGAGGTGGCAAAGTATCACTATGTGTAGAGGTCAACGAAAAGCAAGTTTTGTACCCCATCTTGATGTTGATTAAGGATAATATGGGTCACTAGAAGGTCATGGACTTTGAGAGTGGTAGAGATGGTATCTTAAGTTACCAAGGTAGATAGTGTGTTCCTAATGTTGACGGCCCATGGGAAATAGTTTTGACTAACGATCATGGGTTGAGTTATAAAGTTCTTCCGGATTTGACAAAGATGAATCATGACTTAGAAGAGATCTATTGGTGGAACAACATAAAGAGGGATGTGGCTAACATGTATAAGTGTATTGTTGTAATGACCCTTTAATTTATTTCTCGTGATTCTTCTTATTTTTGTCATTAGAGATTTTTTATAGCTACCCCTTGTCATTTATAACTTGCTCAAATTAATAATTCAGTTACAGAGTAGTTCATTTATTTTTTAGAACCATTTTCGTATTTAAAAATCTTCATTGGTTTGAAATGGCCACTAGGTAAAAACCTTTGTAAAATGATACCGGATGCAAATTTTGACTTTTCTAGCAGCTCTAAAATATAAATTTTAGGTTGGGTAGAGCTTTGGTTCTGGTCCTGCTTCACCCAAACTTATTTTGACCTATTGGTTGGAAAGTTGATAGATTGGAAATTATGGTGTGGGGCCTATATTTTGTCAAAACAACCTCGAATGGAAAAAATCCTATTTCATAAACGCATATAGAGTGTCAAAATCTATGAGTTTGCATATTTTGTTTGCTCATACTGGATTTTGAATACATCCCGAGGCATTTACCTATCATCTGGTGCAACAAAACCACCGCGATCAAGAAGGTTGTATCACAATTGTGATGCCACAATCACGACCTGTGTCCTCCATCTCCTGGATTGAGGGCCTGGGAAGGTGTATTTAAATGCCCTTTTTCTTTGATAATTGGCTATTTCTCTCTTGCCTTGGGTCTCTTAAACCTTAATAGAGTGTGTATTCCCCAAATTGAGTCTTTGGTTATGGTTGGGATCTTGAATAACTTGCATAATCGTGATTAACATCGACTCTAAGGTATGAATCATTTATAGTGGTGAATTGTTCATTATTTATCGCAAACCCCCAAATCACTTAAGGCTTGATATTTGCCCAAATATTCTTGATTTATGCCAATTTCTTAAGAGATGTAACTCCCTAATGGTATTTGAACAATGAGTTGGTCTCAAAAACTTATTTTTTGAGTGGGACCCACATGGGGTTTTTTGGTCTCGCTTTGGCCCCAAACCACAATGGTGCAATATAGGTATTTATATTCTTGTAATAATGTATAGATTATGTTTTAGATAGCTTGGTTCCGTGAAGAAATCTTAAGGAAAGGGGAAGCAAAGGTTATCGGTTCTTGAGCTATATTTAGATTTGAGGTAGGTGAGGCTTATTTCTTGTTAGATTGAGCTTTATTATGTTATGACTTTGATGTCTTAATAAGATTGGGCATGGTTTTAGGTGTTGAGACTATAGGTGTTAGTGTTTGGGATTAGTTGAACCACTTACACTATGGAACTCATAAAGTGTGATACTTTACTTATAGTCTAGAACCTTGGTTAGTTGGACTGGTTATCTCATGAATAACATGACAATGCTATAGATGCTCTAGTTAAACAGGAGTAACCTTGCCACTCATATTAAATAGTAAGTTCACCTTAGTTATGCATACTTGTGGAAATTGCCCTAGTAGCTTTAGATGAATTAAGAGTAATACTTGAGGAAGAATTATAACATAAAACTAATGTGGAATGATAAACCTCAAAGACATGACTTAGAGGGATTTAGCTTAGTCCCAGGTAGAAGTTATCCTTGAAGAATAATTTAGGGTTATTAGAAGTGAAACTTGACCATCCTTAAACTTGGACTCTATAATTTCTTTAGCGACATAGATACTTGTTAAATTCATAGAATATACATTAGGTAATATGATGACTAACCTCGATAAATGGTTTATTCATGATGTTTGTATTGGAAATAATGTGAATGATTGGTTGATAGATTATTGATGATGCTTGGATAGCAATGAATTGTCTTATAGATTGAACCTATGACTATGTTATTACTTAAATCATTGACTAAATTACCATGTGGGCCTTTCAATATGTTATTACTCATATTCTTAAGCCTAGTGATTAAATCAATGTTTGTGCAAAAAATCCTCTTGTGCTAATAATGTGAATCATGCAAATAATGAGGGGCTCTAGAAGATATAATTAAGGCTTTGTACTTGAAAATGTTAATAATTATGTTACTCTTGGTAATGTAGTGAGTGGTCATACAATATGGATATACTTGTTCATGCACCGACTAATATATTGTGTTGATAATAAATGATGAGTTATGATGATTTGTATTTTCTTACCTTTCTTTCACTATATGCCTCGCGAGGCTTACATTTATAATTGTTTGGATTACTTATATAAGTATGATAATGCCTAGTAAGTTTTAAAGATATTTTGATTTTATGATGATGCCTGTTAAGTCTAGACGATATACTGATGTTATGATGATGCCCAGTAAGTCCAAAGGATATAATAATGTTATGTTAAAGTTTGATAAGTACGGAGGATATACTGATTAATGATGATGCCCGATAAGTACATAAGAATACTACTGTTATGATGATGCCTGGAAATTTCTGAGGATATATTGATGTTATGATGATGCCCAATGAGTTTAGAGGATATATCAACGATATGATGAAGCTCACTATGTCCGGAGGATATATTAATGCTATGCATGGCTCACATGTGCCTATATGTTTATTTGTGATTATAATTTTATATGATTACATTCAAATGTGATTTGAAGATATAATGTTATTATTGGGATGTCGGTTATAATTCTTCAATAATAATCACTTATGAGTGGTGTGGTTGTTTCTAGTGTTGAATTATGAGTAGAAGTAGTATATGTCGACTAATGAATTAGGACAAGTTGGTAAATGGGTTATTGTGTGGCATTTGAGGATTTACCTAGTGAGTTTAGATGCCATTGGATAAATGGTTTTATTAAGGTATAGATCTTATTAAAGTGAGTTATGTGGTGGCTAGTTTATGACTAAGTGACTATCTTAATTAATGGCTAGAATTCTAGAAGTTTAGTTAGTAAACCATGTTTGGTTGAAATGTGGTAGCTAGCAATTATGGTTGTTACGTGGCTGATAATGATAATAGGTTAGCATGGGTGATGATTAATGACATTGATAACTAAGTTATGATGATTAGCCATTAATTGAGGATTTGTATTTTAATGATGCTAAAAACTAAAAGATGTTAATGGAAAGAATCATTGGAGTATAATAAAAGTTAGTGGCCTTTTCCGGATAGTGATTAGCGCTGATATGATAGTTAGATATAATTATTATTTGAACGCGCCTATGGTCTAATAATGAACCTCAACTAGATATTAGATGTTGATTAATTAGTGAATAATTGTTAGTTACTATCCCGTGAATAAATATTATGTCAAAAATTAGTTAGGCTAATAAATTGAGGTCCTTTCATGACTAGTGAATTAGTAGTTTAATATAGAGTATTGGTTATTTAATAGTAGTGTGTAGATTGAGTATATTGATGAGATAGATTTCTAAATGGTGATATGATTATGGTTATATGTACTTAGGTAAATGTTATTCAATTGCAGTAATTGATGAGGAATATGAGTGTTGGCAAATGACTATTGGTGTGAAATATGGGAAACCATAGATAATGGGAAGTTAGTTATATATCTATATACGTTGATGATTTGGTCTTTTGATGCACTATCTGGTGGTATGGGATGTCGTGATAGGTTCTTTACCTTTTATTCTTTTGGGTCTACTCCTTGGAGGTATGGGACGTCGCATAGAGTTGTTTTACTTTATTCTCTAATGTATGTAAGTGAATTAACTTGGTATTTATGCGGTTGTTATTTTATTAGTGTCACTTTACACTTCCCGATCAATTACCCATTCGATATGACAGTATTGGCATGTATTTATATGAGATGTTGTATTATAGTTCTAGTTGATCATTTATTTTATTTAGAGATGATAAAGATGATTCAAGTTTGATTTTGTACCTTTACTTAAATATATTATCTTTCTTTATATCATTTTTATATCATAATTCAGCTTAGTTGGTCGATGATGCCTACTGAGTACCTATTGTTTTGGTACTCATACTATACTTCTGTACCTTTTTGGTGTTGACTCTAGTACTAGTTCCCGCCGCTGAGTTGAGATCAAGTAGTGTTAATCTTCAAGAAGCAAGGTAAAGTCTTGAATTTTCTTTCTCTTTATCCTTGTTTAGTCTTATGTATCCGAGATGAATGCATTGACTACTTCAGATTTATGGGTTATATTTCCTATTATCATACTTAGATGCTCTTTTACTGATATTACTAGGTTATAGGATTGGTATCCATATTTTGATTGTCTTCTTTTAGTTCAACATTGTTGATTATAATTGTATTCTTGTATTAAGGCCTGGTCGGGCATTTCCACTAAAGTAACCCATTGCCTTAGCTCCGGGTTATAATGTTGGTTTTCTTACTGGTGGGTTTTAGTAAGTGCCATCATGACTCGTGAATAGGATCATGACAAATTAGTATCAGAGCCTAATTTTTATCGGTATTGTCAATACAAGAGCAAATTTCTATCAGAGTCCAGATATCAGAATGTTGGCATTTGTTTCCTATCTTTTAGAGGCTATAGGACAATCTTAGGAGTCCTTCACTTCATTTACTCATATCGTGCTTAGAGTATGAGTTGGTTTGTAGGATATTTTCTTCACTTTAGTCTTTCACAGATGCCTAGGACACATTCTACAATATGCATGAAGAGGGTTTCGAGAATGAACCAAAGGATCCTACTCCTGTTTGAGGACAGTCTTATGATATGTCCCTAGTTAGGGACAAAAATGGGCTGCCTCCCCCAAACCCCATTCCTGTACCTGATCTAGAGATTCAACCTCCACAACGAGCAGTGGGCCATAGACCAGCCCATGCTCCACTAGGTTATATTCCTTCTTATTTTCTCAAATTTGCCTTTATTCAACTATTGGGTATTATTGATGGTACACCATGTAATGGTGTACAGACTACTGGGATCGTGTTCATCCTGCAGCTGTAGCTCTTGGAGTTAAGGTTACTTCTATACCAGTAGTTGTTCAGTCGATGGATGCTCAACAAGTTGTGACCCAGCCTGCTATATCTATTAAGGAGTAGAAGATGCTGGGTAGATTCTTGATGTTGGCTCTGCCTAGGTTTTTTGGTGCTCTTAGATAGGATGCATTTGAGTTTCTTACTTTTTATGAGGATAAGCTCCATAGATTCAGCTTTATTGAGACTAGCCGTGTGGATTACACCACATTTTAGTTGGATTTGTCTGCTCAACACTAGTGGAGAGGTTTTATGATTTCTAGGCTAGTTATATCTTCTCTTCTATCATGGACTCATTTCTTTGTGATATTCTTGGAGAAGTATATGTCGTACAACCATAAAAATTGACTTAGGTACCAGTTTATAGAATTAGAGCAGGGTTCCATGATAGTCGCGGAGCATAAGTCCTATTTCCATGAGTTCGTCGATAATATGACTTCTATTTTATATATTAAGTATAAGAGAGTTTTCTACATTGTGAGAGGATAAAGACACTCTATTCGGGATGGCTACTCAGAGTCTAGTGGATGTGGGTAGGACTTTTGCTGAGGTTTCATATCATGCTAGAGTTATAGCGGATATGCATTCTGAGGATCATAATTAGAGGCCTAAGTACAAGGAATGAATTTATGGGAGCCGTAGTAGTTCTCGATTCAGAGGTGGCAGTTCTTATGATGGGTATCTTTCATGTCCATCCATTTATCTTTAGATTCAATCTAGTTGACCAGTTCTCTTTAGACTACTGACGGAGATCAGTTTAGTACAAGTGGTCACCCTGGTAACAACGGTGATCAATTCTTGAGAGTTTCATCTATAGGTCATGCTAGAAATAGTTGTTACTCCAATTTTGTTAGATATACAACTTTTAGTTTTTCTTATTACTCTTATTTTACTTGTGGGCTTCTTGGCTATTTTTTGTGAGATAGCCCTAGTCATAGGGTGATGGTTGTTTCATCCTAGGGTGATACCCCTATTAGGGTGGTTTATCCCTCATGTAAAGATAGCTTACGATTTCGCTGGGGTGGCTATCACGGTGGTGGAGGTGGTACACAAGAAAGCAAAACTGAAGGTCAATCAGGTACCTATCCAGGTGGTGGGCATGGTCGGTTATATTGTAGTACCTGCTAGACCCAAATTAGATACTATGGACGCTATAGTTATAGGTATGATTCTGGTATGATGTGAGTCGGCTCTTGCGTTATTTGATCCTGGATCCACTTACTACTTATTATGCACTAAGGTTGGACTTAACTAGTGACTTATTATCTATGCCATTGCGTATATCTATTCTCGTGGGTGATTCTTTAGTAGTGGATCGATTATTTACATCATGTATTATCATAGTTAGTGATATTGATCTTATTATTTTAGATATGATGGATTTTGATGTGAATTTTGGCATGGACTGGTTATCTCACTAACATGTTGTCATGGATTATTTAGCCAAGAACGTTACCTTAGCTATACTCGACGTACCTCTAGTCATGCGGTATAGAGTAGTAAGCCACGAGTTGACAGGGATTATGTCTTATGTTTGTGCTAGGAGACTTATAATGAGGGTTTGCAAGTCTTATCTTGCTTATAAATATGATAGTCATATAGATAGTCTGTCGCTTGACTTTATTCCTATTATTTGTGAGTTTCCTGATGTGTTCCCTACCGTCCTGCTTAGTATCCCCCTAATTATGAAATTTAGTTTGCTATTAACTATGAGCCTAGAACCTGACTTATTTCTATGGCACCTTACCCGATGACTTTCACTGAGCTTAAGGGGCTTAATTCTCAGCTTTTCCATCTTTTTGGTAAGAGTTTCATTAGACCAAATGTGTCCTTTAGGGGAGCTCCTATATTGTTTGTGAAGAATATATAAATATGGCTCTATGCATTTGTGTATTGATTATAGACAACTTAATAAGGTGATGGTCAAAAACTGTTATCCTATGCCTCGTAGTGATGATTTGTTCGACAAGCTTCAGGGTGCAACCGTGTTTTGTATGATTGATTTGAGGTCTCGTTATCATTAACTTAGGATTTGTGCTGAGGATATCCTGAAGATAGCTTTCAGGACCCGTTATGGTCATTATTATTTTTGGTGATGTCTTTTTGGATGACTAATGCCTTGTCGCATTTATGGATTTTATTAATTGTATGTTCAGGCTCTATCTAGACTCCTTCATCATTGTGTTCATTGATGACATTCTTGTGTTTTTGAGGAGTAGTGAAGAGCATGCACAATATTTGAGGATAGTGCTCCAGACCTTACGAGATCATGTGCTTTTTGCCAAGTTCTCTAAGTGTGAGTTTTTTCTTGAGTCAGTGTCAGTCCTTGGATATATGGTGTCTAGAGTCGGTATCATAGTGGACCCAACTAAGATTATGGTGATTCGTGATTGGTCTAGCCCTACATCTTCAACTAAAGTTTGCCATTTCATTGCTTTGGCTGGTAATTACAGGCGCTTTGTTGAGAGCGTTGCTACTATTTTATCCCTTATGACTATATTGACTTAGAAGGAGGTCCCTTTTCGATGGTTCGAGAAGTATGCGTTGAGATTTAAAAAGCTTAAGAATTGTCGTAGTTCTACTCCAGTGTTAGCCCTTTCTTTTAAAGAGGAGGGGTTCGCCGTGTTTTGTGACACTTTGGGTTTGGTCTTGGTTATGTTTTGATACAGCAAGGTCATGTCAATTCCTATGCTTCTAGACATCTTAAAGTGTGTGAGTACAACTACCCCACTAATGACTTGGAGTCGGCGATTGTAGTTTTCGCACTTAAGATTTGGAGGAATAATTTATATGGAGTGCATTGTGAGATTTTCACCGATCACCGCAGCCTTCAACACCTTATGACCTAGTAAGAGATTAATGCTCTCCAGCGTAGATAGATGGAGATACTAAAGACTATCATATTTCCATCTTGTATCATCTAGTTAAGGTAAATATGGTAGCTAATGCCTTTAGTCGCAAGGAAGTGAGTATGGGTAGATTGGCATGCATATCAGTTTCTCAGAGGCCTATGGCATGGGACATTCAATCCTTAGCAAATTTGATGGTTTGCCTTAATATTTCGGATACTGCAAGGATTTCAGCTTGTGTGGAGGCAAGGTCCTCCCTATTCGAGTAGATTTAGTTTGAGGATTACAAGTTACATTTCCCCCATGACGAGGTGGTGAGTGGTGAGTCTGAGAGGCACATAATTGATTTTGAGGTTATTTTGATATTTTAGAGTCGTATTTGTGTTCTCCAACTTGATGACTTGATTAAGTCAATTTTTCATATGGCTCATAGCTCTATATATTCTATTCAACCCAATACAACTATGCTATATAGAGATGTGAGGCAACATTACTGGTGGGATAATATAATAAAGATATGGCGTACTTTATGGCTCGTTTCCTATGTTGTCAATAGGTTAAGGCCGAGAAACAACATCTAGGAAGGTTGACTCAGAGGTGGACCATTCCCAAGTTAAACTGGGAATAGATTACTATGGACTTCGTTAGTGGTCTACTCCATACTTCCTGTGGTCTTGATGGTATTTGGATTATTGTGGATCGTTTGGCCAAGTCGACAAATTTCATTCTTATTCAAATGACATTTGAGTGTATAAGGATTATCCCATATTTATGTAAGACCCTGCAAAGTTCCCTCATAGTCTGGGCCTTAAAATGTGTCAAGTGAACTATAATTTTAACCCTAAAATATTGAGAAGTGACTTCCCAAGTGATTGGTCTTTAAACCATATAGAATTTTCTTAAATTAGAATTAGCTTTCCAATGATACAAATTTCAACCAAATCCGGTATCGGGGTGAAAAGTTATGGCCATTTTACGGAGAGTTGTCAGAATTGCCCTGGTGCGATGGACGATCCAACATACCGTTGACTCTACAACGGCAAGTCGCTCGGCCCGTCGCAACAAAGGCAGTAACTCCCTTTCGTAGCCCAAGTGCGACGTCCAAAATGATGGACCGTCAAGGATGCGATGGATCATTGCTGGGACCGTTGCTCGTCGGCAGTGTGACCTCATCCTGACTAACATATGATGAATGATCCAATGGACCATTGGGTATGCAACAGACCGTCTTGAGACCATCGAATCAAGGCAGTGTGTTTATTTTTTGCCCAATGTGCGACGAATGATCCAATGAACCATCAGACTTCCGATGGATCATCACTTCGACCGTCGCAGCCCCCTGTTAAACATTTTTAACTCATTTTAACAAGGGTCTTTTCAGTCGTTCCACTCTTTTATCAACCAAATATATTCCAAGAGAAGTAAATGGCTTCATTCATAATCCAAAACACAAGAGAGCTAGGGTTTCTTCTTCAAGATCAAATTTAAAACCCTTCTCCAAGAAATACAAAAACTCACTATGGATTCTACAAATTGAGTTGAGATTTGAGTTCCCCAAGTTCAAAGTTTGCAAGAACTCTCTCTCAAGAGTAAGAAGAAGAGTTCAGAGCAATCTCATTCATCCAATTTCATAAACTAAGGTAATCCTTTCATCCTTGTGCCCAAAGGTTTATTTAAACTCTGATTTTTTGCAATCTATGAGATTTTACATGAATTTGAATTAGGGTTTTTCACCAATTATTATTGATTGCAATTTTTTGATGTTTCTCATAAATTGAGAGTCTAATGGCATGATTTTCACATACTTTCTTGAGAAATTGCAGGGTCTATACCCCATGATTTTAGTCATTGAGAAATTAATAGTTTAAATATTTGAGATATTGAAGTATATGAGTATGTTGAGATTTTGAGAAAAAATGCTGAAATTTCCAGATTTCTACATGAGTTATTAATCTATATGCTATATATTATGCTTTCAATGAGTTCTAACTTGATATTTAATTATGGGTTATTGAGCCCTACTTGAGTTATGTAATTTTATGAACTCTTAAGCTATAAGCACCCATGATTTAATTATACTGAGATTATTGTAAAATGTTTTGACCTAATGGTCATGGAGTTTTGAAATCCACTTTACTTCATGAGATTACAGATTTGATTATTGGGTTCTTGATGAACCATGAGATTATTTTAAAGTGGATTTGTATGAGATGAGCGAGATAAAATAAAAGAATTAGTATTTATCACAGAGTTGGGTAAGTTACTCTGGTTTCTTTCTCCAGAACTACGTGCCATCGTAGGTTTGAGATTTTGGGCCTAAGGCTGAGATATTGGGCCCGAGGATGAGATAAGTGGTCATTGAATTGAGGTTATACTCCCTGGAAAGCGTATAGCGCTCCTCCCCAACATGGGGTCTCTTCCTTATGAGGACAAAATGTTGGACATCATGTAGCTCGCATGGTTTATGTCGGTTAAGAGAACCTTCATTGATACAAGTTATTTTCCTAATAGTAAAGTTGCAGATTTGCTCCCTATGATTAAAGTGTTTTTCCCTTGATATAATTATTTTTCCCTAAAGCTTTAAACGAGATATTTTCCTAAACTGAATGAAATGCGTTCAAGTATGTTTCAAAGTTACATGATTCCGAATCCCAAGTACTTGAGTTCTTGACCATTAAAGAAGTTTTACTCTACATAAGACATTTGAATGAGTTGATAGTGTTGTTTAATGTTTTCTTTAACCTATAGGTAATGAGGATAAGAAAAGATTACCAATTTCAAAGTTAAACTATGATTACTCACGAGATTTGTGTTACATACTCCATTCTAAATGATTCATCAACTTTACATTTTATACTTGTTCGATCCATGAGAGTCATTATTGCTTGCATGTATGATTTGATTAAAAAGTATTGTTGTTGTTTTATATAAATGCATGTGTTGATCCACATATATGTCTATGTGCTATATTGTCTTATAATGTAGGTTCAGGTGCTCGGTCCCAACCTCGTTAGTGACTTTCAAATATCTCTGTCTACATTTATACAGTTGTAAGTCCTCATGGTTTGAGGACCTATCTTCAGAAATTTCTATATTTGAGTGACTATGTCTTTACTTTCTGTTCATTTCGAGTCAGTTACGGACTTGTCCCAACGGCTCTCTAGTTCGTGGATTAGTAGAGGCTTTGACAGACTAGTTATCATATTGTGATTGTGTTGAGAATTCCAGTATTGTGGTCGTTTAGATTGAATGTTTTCTCTATGTCTCTTCATACAATATGACTATGCTAGTATTTGAATTATTTCATCTTGAAATAAGTGTTATTAGTACAAATAGGCTCAAAGGGTTAGCTTGGGGCTACTTGTATCCTTAAGCACCATGTGATATTTTGGGAGGCAATTTTGGGTCGTTACAAACTTGGTATCAGGGCCTAAGGTTATAAGGAGTCCTAGGGAGTCTAACAAGATGTGTGGAGTAGAGGCTTGACCATCGATGTGTAGCGCGCCATATCTATGAGCAACAGGCTATAAGATATTTTAGGAAAAGTTGTTTCTTTATTTTGGATTCTATCATGCCTACAATTGTCGCTCTCATCTAATAATTTGTGCTCTTCTATTTCAGAAAATGCCTCTCCAAAAAGCAAATGCCCTCAGGGCGATGATGAGCAACCCCCACCTGTTGATCCTTTGAATAAGACTATCTCATGTCGAGTTTTAGGAAGCCTTTCAGGTGTTATCCCAAGTAGTCACCGCCAATATTCAGGGTAATAATAAGGCCGTAATTTCTAATCAGCAGGGAGGGGATGTAACTGCAGCTAGGATTCATGATTTTATGCAATGAATCCACCAGAGTTTTATGGATCTAAGGCAGATGAGAACCCATAGTTGTACCTTGAGGAGGGGAGAAAGATCACACAAGTGATGCATGTTTCTAAGGAAAAAAGTGTTGAGTTGGCGTCCTATAGACTGAAGGACATTGCTTATGACTGGGTTTTATCATGGATGATGGGTAAAGGTGATAATGCTTCTCCTATGACTTGGTAGGTGTTCAAAGATGCATTCTTAGACATGTTCTTTCCACTTAAGATAAGGGAGCCAAAGATTAAGGAGTTTATGAACTTGAGGAAGGGCTCCATGACTGTTAAGGAGTACTTCTTGAAGTTCTGCTAGTTGGCCAAGTATGCTACTGATTTGATTTCTTACCCCCGAGCTAGTATGAGCAAGTTTGTGATCGGTGTTTTTGGGTTAGTACTGCAGGATTGTAGGACTTTAATTCTATATAGAAATATAGATTTGGCTAGGCTAATGATGCATGCCCAACAGATAGAGGTGGATAATATTAGAGGGCTAGATCTTAGCAGCATGATTTTAGCCAGCCTGGGTTCCATGGGGGGAACCACCCTCAGTTTCAGAGACTTCCATTTATGCTAGAGTTTTCATCAGCTAGTGCTTTCACCCCTAGAGACAAGAAGGATCAAGGCAGCAGGTCTTTTGTGTCTAGGTTGCAGAATAGTATTGGTAATAGGCCCCATTATCCTCCTTATGCTAAGTGAGGTAGGGATCATCCTGTTGAGTATATCATAGATTTGAGGGGCTGTTTTGGTTGTGGCAAGTAGGGCCATAGACTTAGAGATTGTCCTCATGCTAGACAAGGGAACAGAGATGCCCGACCTCAGGCACAAGCTACTAGTGCACCAACTCTTGTACCCTTTCCCACCCCTACTCAGGCCTCTTCATCTAGCACTGCTAGTGGTCCACCCCAGAATAGATTCTATGCCTTACCATCCCATCAGGGATAGATGGACTCTCCCGATGTTGTTATTGGTATGCTTCAAGTCTTTTCTCTTGATGTTTATGTGTTATTGGACTTCAGGTCAAGTCTCTCTTTTGTGACCCCAGTTGTATTTGTGGATTTCAAAATGAGTCCCAAAAAGATTTTGAGCCCTTCTTAGTTTCTACACCAGTAGGGGAGTCAGTTGTTTCTGAATAAGTGTATAGAGAATGTCCTGTTACTGTTCTTCATAGAGTCATACTTGCGGATTTGATATAGTTAGGCATGGTAGATTTTGACCTTATTCTGGGTATAGATTGGCTTCATTCTTTTTATGCATCTATAGACTATCGTACCCGTGTGGTTAAGTTTCAGTTTCCTGATGAACCAGCTTTTGAGTGGTCTGATAGTTCGGTATCTCCCCAGAGTCATTTTATATCCTATCTCAAAGCTAGAAAGCTAATATCCAAGGGTTGCATCTTTCACCTAGTTAGAGTCAAAGACACTAAGTTCGAGGCTCAAACTATTCAGTCAGTTGATATTGTTAATGAGTTTTTAGATGTTTTTCCAAAAGATCTCCCAAGGGTATCTCGCGATAGAGAGATAGAATTTAGGTTTGACCTTCTTCCCTATACTCAGCTTATTTCTATTCCACCATACCGTATGGCATCTACAAAGCTTAAGGAGTTGAAAGAGCAACTCAAAGATCTTTTAGACAAAGTTTTTATTAGGCCCAGTATTTCTCCTTGGGGCGCACCTATCTTATTCGTGTGAAAGAAAGATGGTTCTTTACGTATATGCATTGACTATCGCCAGCTTAACAAGGTCAAAGTCAAAAATTAGTATCCTCTCCCGAGTATTGATGACCTATCTGATCAGTTGCATGGTGCAATTTATTTCTCCAAGATTGACCTTAGATCTGGCTATCATCAACTTAAAGTGAGGGAATGTAATATTCCAAAGGCAGCTTTACCAACCCACTATGGTGACTTCTAATTTCTAGTTATGTCTTTTGGGCTAACCAATGCTCCAACAGCCATTATAGACCTCATGACTCGAGTGTTCAAGCCATATCTTGATATGTTTTTCATTGTCTTCATAGATGACTTTCTTGTATATTCCCGTAGTAAGAATGACCATGCGAATCACCTTATAGTTTTCTTACAAACTCTTAGAGATCATCATTTATTCACCAAGTTCATTAAGTGTGAATTTTGGCTATGGTATGTAGCCGTTCTGGGTCATATTGTTTCAGCCAAAGGTATTGAGTTGATCCCTAAAAGATAGAAGTTGTAAATAACTGCCCTAGACCAATTTCTCTATCTTACATTAGAAGTTTCTTGGGTCTAGATGTATACTACCGCCATTTTATTTAAGGTTTCTCTTCTATTGCGTCTCCCATGACCTTGTTGACTCAAAAGAATGTTAAGTTCCAGTGGTCAGATTTCTATGAGAAGACTTTTCAGGAGTTGAAGACTCGACTTACTTCAGCCGCTGTGTTGACTTTGTCTGATGGTACATATGGTTTTCTGGTGTACTGTGATACCTCTAGAGTTGGCTTGGGTTGTGTCTTAATGCAAAAAAGGTAAGGTTATAGCTTATGCCTCTAAATAATTAAAGCCGCATGAGAAAAATTATCCCAGCTATGATCTTGAGTTAGCTGCTGTAGTCTTTTCTTTGAAAATCTAGAGACACTATCTTTATAGTGTCCATGTTGATGTGTTTACTGATCATAAGACCCTGCAATATATATTTACTCTAAGGGAGTTGAATCTTAGACAGAGAAGGTGGTTAGAGATGCTAAAACACAATGATATGAGTGTGTTGTATCACCTAGGCAAGGCCAATTTAGTGGCGGATGCCCTTAACAGATTGTCTATAGGTAGTGTTTCTCGTGTAAAGGAAGGTAAGAAAGAGTTAGCTTGTGATGTGCATTATTTATCTAGATTGGGTGTTAGGTTGCTTGATTTAGCTGAGGGAATAACTTTGGTACAGCGTAGTTCCGAGTTCTCTTTAGTTTTGAAAGTGAAGGAGAAGCAAGACAGGATCCAAGTTTTGTCAGACTGAATGAGTCAGTTAAGGACCAAAAGGTAGAGGTTTTCTCCCAAAGGGGAGATGGCATGTTGAGATTGCAGGGTATATTGTGTGTTTCATGAGTTGATGATCTGTGGCAGAAGATTATTGCTGAAGTGCATGGCGCGTGGTATTCCATTCATCCTGGCACTACCAAGCTATACCACACACTTGTAGGAAATCTATTGGTGGAATGGCATGAAGAAGGATATAGCTGGGTTTGTAGCTAAGTGTGCAATGTTCCAAAAGGTTAAATTAGAGCACCAAAGACCTGGTAGTGTGATGTAAGAGTTTGATATACCCACTTGTAAGTGGGAGGTGGTGAATATGGACTTCGTGACCGGGTTACCTCTTTTGCGTCGTCATAATGATTCTATTTGAGTTGTTGTGGATAGGCTAACTAAGTCCCCGTATTTCTTACCTGTGTACACATCTTATACAACTAAGGATTATGCTAGATTGCATGTTTGAGAGTTAGTCAGGCTGCATGAAGTTCCCTCATCCATCATTTCGGATAGGGGCACTCAATTTACTTCTCATTTTTGGAGGGCGATTTAGCAGGGTCTTGTTACCCATGTTCTTTTGAGTTCTGCTTTTCATCTGCAAACATATGGTCAGGCTGAGAGGACTATTCAGACCCTAGAAGATATGTTGTGAACGTGTGCTGTTGATTTCAAACATAGCTGGTATGAGCATTTACCATTGATAGAGTTCTCCAATAACAATAGTTACCATGCTAGCATCACGATAGCACCATTTGAGGCCTTGTATGGTAGAACATGTAGATCACCCATAGGTTGGTTTAAAGTGGGTGAAGCTGCCGTGATTGGGCCTGATGCAGTGTTTAAAGCTATGGAGAAAGTTAAGTTAATTTAAGAGAGGTTAAAGACACCTCAGAGTCGTCAAGAGTCTTATGCCGATGTGAGGAGAAGAGATCTTGAGTTTAAGGTGGGTGATTTGGTATACTTGAAGATTTCACCCATGAAAGTGGTGAAGAGGTTTGGTAAAAAGGGAAAGCTTAGTCAACGTTATGTTGGCTCGTATAGAGTCTTGATCCATGTTGGTAAAGTTTCCTATGAGGTTGAGTTTCCGCAGAGTTGTCACTTGTTCATACTATTTTTCATGACTCTATGCTTAAAAGCATATTGGTAATTTTGTTGTAGTAGATGCCTGAGAGAGTACTGATATTCAAAATAGTATTTCATTCGATAAGATTCCTGTTGAGATCCTAGATCTTCAGGTCCGTAGCCTGAGGAACAAAGAGGTTCCCTTAGTCAAAGTTTTGTGGTGGAACCAGTCAGTTGAGGGTGCTACTTGGGAGGCAGAAGCAGACATGCGAGTCAAGTACCCGTACCTCTTTTTCGCTAGTTCATATCAATCTAAAGGTATTATTCATCCTTAAATCAACCCTTATAATCTAAAGTTGCGCTATTTATCTATTCTTGCATGAGTTCTTGCAATTTCTGAGGTATTCAAGAGTTTAGAGAGATTTAGAGCCGTTTAGCAAAACTTTCTTTAACTATGTATACTCCATTTTTCCTCTGTTCCTAGTCTAACTAGAGATATTTGAGGATGAATGTTTCTAAGGAGGAGATATTGTAAGACCCCGCAAAGGTCCCTCGTAATCTGATCCTTAGAGCATGTCTAGTGAAGTGTAATTCCAGCCCTAAAAGATTGAGAGGTGACTTCCCAAGTTATTGGTGTTTAAAATATGTAGAATTTTCTTAAATTTGACTTTTTTCATGTAGATAATTGAATTAGCTTTACAACAATACCAATTTCATCCAAATCCGGTATCGGGGTGAGAAGTTATGGCCATTTTAGGAAGAGTTGTTGAAACTACCTAGGTGCAATAGATGATCCGACGGACCATCGAGTCTGCGATGGAACATCGCTCGGCCCATCGAAACCTAGGCAATAACTCCCTTTCCTGGCCAAAGTGTGATGGCCAAAATGATGCACCATCAAGGATGCGATGGACCATTGCTAGGACCATCCCGCACAGGCAATGTGGCCTCATCCTTGCCAACGTGCGACGGACGATCCGCCGGACCATCGTGTATGAAATGGACCGTCGCTAAACCCATCCCATAGAGGCAGTATGTTTATTTTCTAGCCAACGTACGACGGACGATCTGACGTACCATCAGACTTGCGATGGACCGTCGCAGACCCTATTTAGCATTTTAAACTCATTTTAACAAGGGGATTTTTGGTATTTCCACTCTTTTATCAACCAAATATATTCTAAGCGAAGCAAGTGTCTTCATTCATCATCCAAAACAAAAGAGAACTGGGGCTTCTCCTCAAGATCAAATCTACAACCCTTCTCCAAAAAGTCCAAGAACTCACCATAGATGCTACAAATTGAGTTGAGATTTGAGTTCCCCAAATTCAAAAGATTCAAGAACTCTCTCTCAAGAGTAAGAACAAGAGTTTAGAGAAAGCTCGTTCATCCAATTTCATAAACTAAGGTATGTGGGGTTTCGAACAAGGGTAATCCTTTGATCTTTGTGCCCAAAGGCTTATTTAAACTATGATTTTCTACAATCTATGAGATTTTACATGAAATTGAATTAGGGTTTTTCACCTATTATTATTGATTGCAACATTTTGATGTTTCCCATGAATTAAGAGTCTAATGCAATGATTTTAACATGTTTTCTTGAGAAATTGCTACTGGGTCTATACCCCATGATTATAATCCTTGAGACATTAATAGTTGAAATGTTTGAGATATTGAAGTATATGAGTATGTTGAGATTTTGACACAAATTGCTGAAATTTCCAGATTTCTACATGAGTGTTGAATCTACATGCTATCTATTATTCTTTTGATGTGTTCTATCTTGAGATTTAATTATGGCTTTATCAATTCTAAGATTCAAATTTTGATCTTGAAATTCTTTTTTCGTAATTATTTTGTTGATTATTTGAGAATTTGGGTTTTGTTCTTAAATTAGTTTGATTTTCATCAATTTCATGGATATTCAAGCAATCATGAGAGGCCAAACCACCTAACTACGGTTGTGGGAACCCTGGCAAATTAACAAAGTAGAGGAAGTGTGAGGTCATCCTAAATCAGTTTTATGCATGTATTGTGATCTTCTGCGACTTGTATTATTTCTTAACTACTGCAGAGGTTAAGAACTATTATGTATTTTAGATCATATTTACAAGAGAGGTTGAGATTAGGAAAATAAGATTATGACAGTAATTCGAGGAAACCAACCCTTGACTAATCAACTTGACACCAAAAACAAAATTGTTGAACTAGGATCAAAGACAAAGGTTAGTAAGGCGGCACTCTAAGACTCATACGGTGAACAGTAAAATTTATCAAAGACATTCACAAGACGGTTGGTGATACATGGCTTGCCAAATTTTGCATTGTCACGACCTAAAATAGGGACTTGCCGTGACGGGTATCTCAAGTTCATCGTGGATGGGAGACCATCCCCTTTTCCTAGTCAAACAAAACACAATGCACTAATAGTTGCTAAATTCCAAAGATATAAAAATATAGACAAAGTAAGCTAAAGAAGTCAAAGAAACATAAACAATCAATACCCAGTCCACAGTAATCCATAATATCTCTAAGAAAAACTAATAGACATCTTAGGTCGGGACATGCCCTCAACAATAGCCAAAAGAGCCAATAGAATAGTCTAAACATAATAAAACCAAAACATGAAATGAGGTCTTCTGAAGTATGGAATCTCAACACTTCAATCTTAGTCACGAGCTATCCCACGATCACCTAGTCACTGCGCAAGAAAAATAGAAGTATTTTTAGTTCTTGCATCGCGTGGGTATAAATGCCTTAAGACGATTAGCTAGGTGAGTGCTAGCATATAACTCAGGTAAGGGATAAAATAATGACATAATGAATAGTTCAAAATTCAGTCAAATCTAATGCATATAATATGATGCATCAATATATATATATATATATCACATGCTGGGATAGGGAACTAGTCTTAGCATCAACTTAAAATTAACCTAGATTGTTCAGCTAAATCTTCATAAAAGAACTTATGGGTTATATAGACCCTAGCTATTATCCCATGGTTAGACCTAGTGCATGTAGACGCATAAACCGAAGAATAATCAAAACATATATGATCAGGGGACACAAACCCCCTGATAATAAACAAAGGGTGACATGAACACTCAATCATGAATAAAGGGGACTAAACCTGTAAGTCCCTAGAAATTCTTAGCTTAATTTAGTTCTTCAAGTTTGTTAAGGGGTTCAATACTTAGAAAATTTTAGCTAAGTATTAAGACTTAGTGTTATTTTAACCTTCAAAAGTTGGCAATCTTATTTTGCGATCTTTACGTCCATTAAATGTTGATATTTGAGTTAATTCTTAATCAGGAATGTCAATTGGTGTTTTTGGATATGTTTTAGATTTTTTTAAACTCGTTTAGATCATGTTCGAATGACAAAAATAGTGAGTCAATGCGATCTTGATGCATCGCATCGTCCATTGTATTGAAAGATAATTTTCCCCTCAGCTCAGTGTAATTTCTAGTAAATCGATGCAGACTCGACGTGGTGCGGTGGCTATCGGGTCAATGCGAATGATGTGGCGCATCAGCCAGTGCGTCGATAATTTAGTTTACAGTCATTAAAAAGTCCACATCCTCAGGATTAATTAAGACTTTTTCCCACGCCCTTGAATCCCCGTAATACTAAATTTAGTCCTCTTCTACAAAAATATAATAATTCTTTCACAAATTTCTCAAGAAAAAAATCCCTAGGTGAATTAAATTCAAATTCAAAGCTCAAGATTACACCGTTAATTTTCCAGAATTCACTAACTAAGGTATGTGAAATGTTCATCCAAGGGTGCCTTCCACCTTTGGAGTCGAAGAAACTCTTTTAAAGCTCATGTAGAGTGATTTCATGATTTCCATGATTTGAATTAAAGTGTATTCGTGATTATTACTTAATTGGGTTTCTATTTTATGATTTACTACAAGATTCATATAGATTTAATTGATATGTCTGCTTTATCATGTGCATTCATGTTGAAACTCTTGGAATTATGTAATTGGAATTAAATCACAATGACTACATGTTGTTTTAGTATTATGTACATATATTATACCCCACAAGTGTTTGATGAATTGTCCATGTAAGTGGAATAGTGAAATTATATCATGTTAGCATCTATGCAAGTTCATGTCATGCAAGTGTTTGGTTGAATGCCCAAATGAATAAATGATGACAAAGTAGTTAATAACCATGTCTCAAGATTATGTCATGTCTTTTATGTTTATGCTATCGAGTCCTGGGGGTATTTAATACCCGACAATTTAGCTATTCGTCTAGAGCCATGGTCAGTCATAAATAGTATCAGTCATGTAATAATTAGCAAAATTCAGTCAGTTATAGAATTTAGAAAAATTTAGTAAACTCAAAATCAGTTCAGTTCAGTTCAGTAAAATTAGTTCAGTTATGTTATACTATACGATCATTAATAGTTCAGTCCAACCTAGTACAAATTAGAATTTAGTCCAGTGTCTATTAAGTTAGTAGTAGGATTCAGCCCCGAGTGAACCCAAGGATGGGGACTCACCTGCCAGTAGAGCAGAAATCCTTAGAAACAGTCCTTGCATTCCAGAACTACATAGTCGACATAGGTTGAGACATCAACCTGCCAGTTGAGGGTTGATGAGGTGATCTACATACCAGTTGAGGGTACCACCATTCTTGTTCAGAGCACCTGACAGATGAGAGTGACTCAACATTTGTCCTTACTCGTGGTACGATATTGACACCCTTCAAAAAGGGGTTATAGGTTGGACCCCAAATCAGTTAGAGAAGGGGCATATCAGTTAGATGATCACTTCCCACAATCTCAGTTTCAGATTAAGTCACAGGATGGAACTCAATTCAGTTCCGTAGATTTAGGATTGTTAGACACAGTCACTTAGCTTAGTACGAGAATCAATATAGTTCCACAAAATCAAGATTTTCAGATACCATCATAGAGTTATTAGTAATTTAGTATTTAGTTTTATTATGATCTCCGTGCAATTTGCATATTCAAGCATGTACTCTTATTCAATCATACTCATGATATTCATTTAGTATTGTTCATGCATATGAACCCATGTATTTCAGCCTACCTCACTGAGCATACCAGTATATTCAAAGTACTAATGCATGCTTTTCTTTGCGCTATGATGTCTTATATCATAGGTTTAGACGCACGGGCTCCCGAGCAGCTTTGTCAGTTCAGATTCTCGTCATACAAAGTTAGTGGTGAGACCTTATAGTTAGAGCATGTGATTATTTATTTCAACATTTCAGTTTATTTTTAGTAGTTGAAGTTAGTTAGGTACTTATCCCATCAACTCCACAGTGTAGACAGTTTAGAGGCTTTTCAAGCTAGAGTATTTTAGACAGTTGTTCAGTTTTTAGTATTGATATTCAGTTTTGGTATTGTGATACAATATTTAGTATTATTTACAGTATTGAACCTTATGGCAAGTTTTCTGCCCATTTTCCACATATTACGATATTATTGTTCAGTTATTACAGTAGGTAACATTCATGGATTAACTTGTATTTCATTGGGATTATGATCATCGTGTAGCATCCGGGGTACAGACTCGAGGAATTATAAAATTGGAGTCAAAGCCTAAGGTTCAACAGAGTACTAGAAGTCTGAAAGCCATATATAGTAGAGTCTTATGCATGGGTGTGTTGCACGCCACATTTATAGATAAGAGACTATGAAATATTTTAGGAAAGTTTCTCTTCTTTTAGTATTTATGGTGTGTGAGAGAGCATGAGCTATAGTTAAACTCTCAGTCCAATCCTTTCTCTTATATTTATACAAATATGCCTCCAAAAAGGACTAAGGAAATAAGAATAGGAGACCAGCCAGAACCCCAGCCCATCCAGCCAGATCCACTAGAAGAACATGTCTCTCGTACTGAGTTTAGAGAAGCCTTCACCACCCTACCTCATTCTACGGTAGCACAGAAAAATGCCCAACTGCCATTCTAGCCAACCTAGTCGCTAGAACTACTGCTTCCAGGATTTGGGACTTCACTCAAATGAACCCTCCATCATTTATTGGGTCTAAGTCAGATGAGGACCCTAAGGAATTTATTAATTAGGTATAGAAGGTTACTGATATTATGGGGGTGACCACTGTCGAGAGTGTGTAGTTAGCTGTATATCAATTGGAGGATATAGCTCACTCATGGTTTAAGCCATTAAAGTAGAAAGGGACACAGATGCAGGGCCCATAGAGTGGGAGGAGTTTTCCATTTCTTCTCTGGATATGTTCTTCCCACTGGAGTTAAGGGAAGAAAAGCTTTTGGAATTTATCAATCTGAAGCAGGGAAATGTGATAGTGAAAGAGTATTCTCTCATGTTTACTCAATTAGCTAGATATGCTCCTCATGTAGTGGCAGACAGTAGATCCTGAAAGAGTAAGTTAGTGTCAGGGGTATCTAGCATTGTAGTCAAGGAGTGTAGGACCGAAATTCTTATTAAGAAAATGGACATATCAAGGCTTATGGTCCATGCTCGGCAGATAGAAAAGGATTAAAATAAAAAAAAAGAGAAGGAGAAAAAGAGAGCGAGAACAGGTAGTTTTAACTTTGCTCAGTCTAAGTCAGAGGGTGGAAATCATTCTCAATTCCACCTGAAATATTCAGTCCCACCTCCGTCCTTATCCAGTGCTCCTGTGTAGAAATTCAGAGATGGTGGTAAGGATAGGGCACCATGCCCTAAAGCCCAGGGTATTGTTAGCAGTTCCCGAACCAATCCCCTTTGTCAGAAGTGTGGCAGAAACCACCAGGGTATCTATAGAGTGGGTATCGATGTGTGTTTTGAGTGTGGCAAAACAGGCCACAAAATCAGAGATTGTCCCCAGTAAATTTCTCAAGGTCAAAATAATCGTCTCCCACCTTAGTCTAGTTGCCCGAATCAGCAGAGTGCCACTTCTAGTGCCACTAGTGGGAAGTGTCCAAATATACTTTATGCTCTTCAGTCACGACAGGATCAGGAGAGCTGTCCTGATGATGTCAATGGTACGTTAGAAGTTTTCTATTTCCATGTTTATGATTTGCTTGATTCAGGAGCTTCTTTGTCCTTTGTTACTCTGTATATAATAGATGATTTTAAAGTCAGTCTCAAAATTCTTGTAGAGCCTTTCTCAGTCTCTACCCAACAGGTAAATCCATCATAGCTAGGAGGGTATACAGGAACTGCCCGATTATGATATCACAAAAAATTACTTCAACAAATTTAGTCAAATTAGAGATGACTCATTTTGATGTCATTCTCAGCATGGATTAGCTTTCTTCCTACTACGCCTCAGTCGACTGAAGAAAAAGAATTGTCCAGTTTAATTTTTTGAGTAAACCCATCTTAGAGTGGAGGGGTAGCACTTCAATACTTAGGGTCAGCTTATTTCTTATCTTTGAGCTAGAAAAATAATATCTAAGGGATGTGTCTACCATATCATTCGAGTTTAGGACTCTAGTTCAGAAAATCCTACTCCTGAGTTAATGCGAGTATCATGTGAATTCCCAGATGTGTTTCCTAAAGATCTTCCCAGAGTTTTTCCTGAAAGGGAAATTGTTTTCCGAATTGATTTTCTTCCAGATACTCAGCCTATATCTATTCAGCCTTACAAAATGGCTCCAATAGAACTCAAAGTATTAAAAGAGAAGTTAAAGAATGTCCTAGATAAGGGATTCATTAGACCCAATGTGTCCCCATAGGGAGTTCCCATTTTATTCGTGCGTAAGAAAAATGGTTCCCTCAGAATGTGTATTGAATACCGTTAGTTAAATAAAGTCACGGACAAGAACAAGTATCCACTTCCCAAAATTGATGACTTTTTTGACCAACTTCAGGGTGTTAGCTACTTCTCTAAGATAGACCTCAGATTAGGCTATCATCAGCTCAGAGTCAGGGAGTGTGACATCCTGAAAATAGCTTTCAGAACTCAGTATAGTCACTTTGAATTCTTAGGCATGTCCTTAGATCTTACCAATGCCCCAGCATCTTTCATGGACTTGGCCAACCGTGTGTTCAAGCAGTACTTGGACATGTTCATCATAGTCTTCATAGATTACATTATCTTCTACTCCCGTAGTGAACATGATTATGCAGACCATCTCAAAATAGTATTACAGACTCTCAGAATTCATCAGTTATTTTCCAAATTTAGTAAGTGCGAATTTTGGCTAAGGTCAATAGCTTTTCTCGGCCATATAGTTTTTGGTTATGGCATTAGAGTTGATCCCCAAAAGACCAAAGTAGTAAGAAACTATCCCAGACCTATCTCTCCATCAGATCTTAGGAGTTTCATGGGTTTAGCTAGATTACCAATAATTCGTTGAGGGATTATTGTCTATTGCATCCCTTATATCTAGATTGACTTAGAGGAAAGTCAAGTTCCAGTGGTCAGATTCTAGTGAGATAAGTTTGCAGGAGTTGAAGACTCGACTCACTACAGCTCTAGTGTTGACTTTACTAGATGGTTCAAATAGCTTTGTGGTCTATTGTTATGCTTCCAGAGTTTGCTTGGGGTATGTTCTAATTCAGAGAGGTAAGTTCATATCCTATGCCTCTAGGTGGATTAAACCCCATGAGAATAATTACCCTACTCATGATTTTGAGCTAACAAAAGTAGTGTTTTCCTTAAAGAATTGGAGGTACTATTTTTATGGAGTTCATGGGAATGTGTTTACAGACCACAAGAGCCTGCAGTATGTATTCTCTCAAAAAGACCTAAACCTCTGTTAGAGAAGGTGGTTGTAGTTGTTGAAAGAGTACAACATGAGTATCCTTTATCATCCGAGCAAGGCCAATGTAGTGGTTGATGCTCTTAGTAGAATGTTTATGGGTAGTATTGCTCATGTCATGGACAGCAAGAAGAAGTTAGATCAGGAAGTAGATCAACTAGCCCGACTAGGTATCTGCTTAGTCAAATCAATAGAAGGTAGTGTATGGGTGTAGAGTAGTTTAGAATCATCCCTAATTTTTGAAGTGAAGAAAAACTAGGATAGGGATCCCAGTTTAGTTAAGTTGAAAGAATAAGTTAGAGATAAGAAGGTAGAGTTTTTCTCTTAAGAGGGAGATGGTATTTTTCTTTGTCAGGGTCGACTATGTGTGTCAGGCGTAGATGACTCGAGGGATCAAATTCTTACAGAAGCACATGGTGTGCGCTATACTATTTATCCAGGGGCCACAAAGATGTACCATGATTTGCGGGAGATCTATTAGTGGAGTGGGATAAAGAGGGATATTTTAGTATTTGTGGATAAGTGCTCGACATGTCAGTAGGCTAAGATTGAGTATCAAAAGCCTAGTAAGTCCCTGCAGGAGTTCAGCGTTCCCACCTGGAACTAGGAAAAAGTGAACATGGACTTTGTGATGGGTTTTTCTCGTACTCGTTGTCTGCATGATTTAGTTTGGGTCATTGTAGACAAGATTACCAAGTCAGCTCATTTTCTACCAGTCCATACCTCTTACTCAGCTGACGATTATGCAAATATCTATATTAGGGAGTTAGTCAGATTTCACAATATTCCTTGTCCATCATCTCAGATAGAGGTACCCAGTTCACCTTTTATTTCTTGAAAGCATTCTAAAAGGGTCTTGGTACCTTTAGAGGATATGCTTCGAACATGAGCGATAGATTTTAAAGATAGTTGGGATGACCACTAGCCTTTGGTTGAGTTCGCATACAACAACAGCTATCATTCTAGTATTTAGATGGCTCAATTTGAGGTGCTTTATTAGAGAAGGTGTAGATCTCTCATTGGTTGGTTTCAATTGGGAGAGAACACAGTGGTAGGGCGTGATTTGGTATTTGATACTTTAGAGAATGTTTAGTTTATCAAGGAAAGGCTTAAGATAGCTTAGAGCTGACATAAATCAAATGTAGATGTGCGCAGAAAGGATATCGAGTTCAAGATTGGTGAACATGTATACTTGAAAATCTCTCCTATGAAAGGAATGAACTGTTTTGGCAAGAAGGGGAAGCTCAATTCCCGATATGTTGGGCCTTACTGAATTCTCAGCCATTTTGGAAAGGTAGCTTATGAGCTTGAGTTGCCTTCAGATCTATCTTTGGTCCATCCAATGTTTCATGTCTCCTTGCTAAAGAAATTCATAGGTGACCCATCAGTCGTAGTCCCCATAGTCGGCATAGATGTTCAGAACAGCCTCTCTTATGATGAGATTCCAGTCAAAATCCTTGACTATCAGATTCACAGACTAAGGAATAAAGAAGTCCCTTTAGTCAAAGTTCTTCAGTGAAATTAGTTCGTTAAGGGGGATAATTGGGTAGCAGAAGTAGATAAATGGACCAAGTATCCTCACTTCTTCTTCGAAAACTCAGATTAAGGTCAGGGCAATAGTTTTCCTTAAGCTTATTTAGGTTTATGCTCAGATTTTCCATTACAAGATAGGTATCAGTTACTATTGTATATTCAGTCATATGTGTAGGAGTCAGTTCAGTCATGTACTCATGCATCAAATATGCATGTTCAGTATAAAATTTAGTATGTCAGTAGTGACAATCAGATAATCATGTTTCAGATGTTCATGTTTAGTAAGAAAGTTTAGTCTACCAGTATTCTCGGCTTAGTCAGTGTCATTCGAGGAAGAATGTTCCCAATGGGGACATAATGCAAGACCCCGCAAAATTTTTAGCTTAATTCAGTTCTTTAAGCTAGTTAAGGGGTCCCAAACTTAAAAAATTCTAGTTAATTATTAAGAGTTAGTGTTATTTTAGCCTTCGAAAGTTGACAACCTTATTTTTCAACCTTTATGTCCATTAAATGTTGATATCTGAGTTAATTCTTGATCAGTAATATGAATAGGTATTTCTGGACAAGTTTCGGATTTTAAGGACCTCGTTTAGATCATGTTCGAATGACCAAAATAGTGAGTCAACGCGATCTTGACGTGTCGCGTCATCCATTGCATCGATGAATATTTTTTCCCTCAGCTTAGTGCAATTTCTGGTGAATCGATGCAGACTCGATGCAGACCACTGGCTATCGCGTCAATGCCAATGACATGGTGCGTCGGTCTGCGCGTCGATAATTCAGTTTATAGTCATTAAAAAGGCCACATCCTCGGGGTTAATTAAGTCTTTTTTCCATGCCCTTCATCCCCCATAACACAAAATTTATCCCTCTTTTATAAAAATATAATCATTCTTACACAAATTTCTCAAGAACAAAAACCCTAGGTGAATTAAATTCAAATTCAAGACTCAAGATTCCACCGTTCATTTTCCACAATTAACCAACTAAGGTATTTGAAGAGATTATCCAAGGGTTCCTTCCACCCTTAGAATCCATAAAACTCTTTTAAAGCTTACGTAGAGTGATTTTATGATTTCCATGATTTGAATTAAAGTGTATTGATGATTATTTCTTAATTGGGTTTCTATTTCATGATTTACTTCAAGATTCATGTAGAGTTAATTGATATGTGTGCTTCATCATGTGAATTCATGCTAAAACTCTTGAAATTATGTAGTTGGAATTGAATCATGATGCCTACATGTTGTTTTAGTAATATGTGCATATATTATGCCCCACAAGTGTTTGATGAATTATCCATGTGAGTGGAATACAGAAATTATATCATGTTAGCATATATTCAAGTTCATGTCATGCAAGTGTTTTCTTGAATGAGCAAATGAATTAATGATGACTAAAACAACAACAACAAAAACAAACCCAGTGTATTCCCACTTAGTGGGGTCTGGGGAGGGTAAGATATACGCAATCCATACCACTACCTCCGAAGAAGTAGAAAGGAAATGAATAATGACTAAGTTGTTAATTACCATGTCTCAAGATTACGCCATGTCTTTTACGTTTATGGAATCAAGTCCTAGGAGTATTTAATACCCAATAATTTAGCTAATTGTCTAGAGCCACGGTAAGTCACAGAGTAGTATCAGTCATGTCACTATTAGTAGAATTCAGTCATTTACAGAACTTAGGAAAACTCAGTCAACTCAAATCAGTCAAGTTTAGTTCAGTAAAATCAGCTTAGTTCAGTTATACAGTACGATCAGTAATAGTTCAGTCCAACCTAGTACAAATTATAATTCTGTCTAGTGTCTATTCAGTTAGGAGTAGGATTCAACACCGAGTGATTCCAATGATAGGGACACACCTTCTAATAGAGGGTGAAATCCTTAGAAACACTCCTTGCGTTCCAGAACTATGTAGCCAGCATAGGTTGAGACATCAACCTGTCAGTTGAGTGTTGATGAGGTGATCTACCTTCCAGTTTAGGGTACCACCATTCTCGTTCAGAGCACCTGCCAGATGAGGGTGACTTAGCACTTGTCCTTTCTCGTGTCATGGTATTGACACCCTTCCAACTGGGGTTATAGATTGGACGTCAAATCATCTAGAGAAGGAGCATGTAGGTTAGATGATTTCTTCGTACAATCTCAGTTTTAGATTCAGTCTCAGTATGGAACTCAGTTCAGTTCTGTATATTTAGCACTGTTAGACATAGTCACTCAGCTCATTATAGGAATCAGTATAGTTCCACAGAATCAAGATTTTCATATACAGTCATTCATTTATCAGTAAATTCGTATTCAGTGTTATTGTGATCTCAGTATAGTTTACATATTCATGCATGTACTCTTATTCACTCATACTCATGATATTCAGTTAGTATTGTTCATAGATAGGAACCCATGCATTTCAACCTACCTCACTGAGCAACCAGTACATTCAAAGTACTGACGCATATTTTTCTTTGCTCTATGATGTCTTATATCATAGGTTCAGATGCACGGGCTCCCAAGCACCCTTAGTAGTTAAGATTCTCAGCATACACAGTTAGTGGTGAGTGCTTATAGTTCGAGGATGTGATTATTTATTTCAACATTTCAGTATATTTTTAGTAGTCGGAGTTAGTTAGGAACTTGTCCCATCAACTACACAGTTCAGACAATTTAGAGACGTTTCAGACTTGAGTATTCTAGACAGTTGTTTAGTTTTCAGTATTAATGTTCAATTTTGGCATTATGATGCCATATTCAGTATTATTTTCAGTATTGAACCTTATGGGTAGTTTTTTGCCTATTTTCTGCATATTACTATATTATTTTTAGTTATTGCAGCAGGTACAAGTCATGGGTTACCTTGTGGTCTTTCGAGATTCTGAGCACAATGTAGCATCTGGGGTACAGACTCGGGGCGATACAAAACAACCTGGTTAATTAGACCCCGGTCGACAAATCTAGTTTCTAGTATTGGTCCCTTGGAACTCCACCTACATGACTTTGCTATACAACTCCCTCAAAGCAATTAAAACATTTATACACATTCTTAATCATTAAGCAAGGAGTCATTCATTCAGGCTCATCATAGTTATCGTCATGCCTGTATGCTTGTAAACTTATAATTTTGGCAAACTAAATCACTTAACCAACAGGGACTCTAATCCCTCAGCCTATGGGGCTACAAACCATTTAGCTATTTGGGACTCTAACCCAACAGCCAACAGGACTATGACCAATTTAGCCAAATAGGACTTTAACCTATTAGCCAACAAAACTTCAAAATATTTAACCAACTAGGACTCAAACCAATTTAGTCAATTGGGACTCAAACCCATTTAGTCAATTAGGACTTAAACCCATTTATGTTTCAATAGGCCTATTCTTTAATGCAATAGTTCAAGAATAGTTCAATGTGCTTAATTTCATGTTCAAAACAACTTTGACAAGATTGGGTTGAGGTTATTACCAATTCAATTGTCAACACTCACAAAATTGGTGGAATTCACAATCTACTCAATTATTCACCATGCCCATTCACACCATAAATTCAAAACCATCAATAAAACTTGAACAAGTATTCTTAAAACATGGGAACATCATTTAATAAGACATTTATACAAAACCCTCAACACATGTTTCAAAACCAACATAAAAACCACATAAATACCAATTTAAGAACACAAGTTTTAACAAAATAATATTTGGGGAAGAGTAAATGCTTGACTAGTCAAGATTTAGATAGAGAAATCAACCATTGGAAGCTCTACATGCTAATTTGTGAAACCCTAGCTTTTTTTTACCTAAGGGATTTAAAAGAGTTTGAGAGGGTGTTTAAGATTGATAATTGTTGAAAATTACTCCCCAATGGTGTTTTGTGGATGTGGGGAAAGAGGAAAATGTCCAAATTTCCCTTTATTAATAGCTGAAAAAAAAAATTCCAGTGACAATGGGTCATTATACGACTCGTCAAGTGACCCTATGACTCGTAGGGTCCTAGTCATAATGAAGGCAGCAACTCTTGGGTATACACTAGTCACCCTATGATTGGTACCTAATGAATTATATAGAGTCATTATGAATCATTAAGTCTAGTCGTGGTCAAGGTAGCAACTTAGACAAACTTTACTTGTCAGGATATGATTCGGGACTACACCACTCGTATATTCTTTTCGAATCGTGACCCCTAGTAGTAGTAATAACAAAAACATCAGCCTAGTATACTAGTCTATCTATGATTGGGGTCTTTAAGACTCGTATAGAGACCTTACGACTTGTATTGTTAGTTGTAGGATGGGTAGTGAGTTTAAAGTTCAGGGATTTTCCAAGGACCAAAATCTGGGTTTTATATTCTCCCCTTCTAGGATCATTTATCCCCAAATGATGAATCAAGGCATCCCTTAACAAGATTTAACATAGAAAACAACAACAATTTTCTTTATCAAAGACAAAAAACAAATAAATTAAGGAATACACATACCTTAAGTAGAATTATCCAAAGCAGGAAACAAGAATGGATATTTGGACTTCATATCCTCTTCAGCTTCCCCAGTAACTTCTTCCACCAAAAATAAAGCATCTAGTAACCCATACATATAACTGTACTTCTCCATTATGTTTTTTAGCTATGAACACAACACTAAACTATTTCAATTTCCTAATTCCCATGCGAAACACATAACTACAAGGTCCTCAGTATAACTATATATTTCCTTTCATTTTAAAGCCTAATGCGAAGTTAAAGGTTCTAACATAAGCCATGGGACCCTATACTTTACACCCCTCCAATGATACTACTGTATCCCATCACCATAATAGAAAAACCTCAAGTTTTAAATCAAGGAGTACCAACCACCACATCAGAAAACATACACTCCCTTATCTGTAGGACCACTACCAGACTACCAAAGAAGTGTCACTACGAAACTAGAGTACAAGCATCAAAAATGGCAGGGTTACTTCTCAATTATGACTCTTATTCATCATACCACTCAAAATAAAACCTGCGAAATAAGACACGATACACTATGTATGAAAAACTTTGTAGCATCCACCAAGATCATAAGTAAAGGTTTATTCTAGCATGAACATTACTTAGCTTGAGATTTTTGGATAAAGCGCAATTTGAAACACGACTACATACATCATGTGTCATATGACATAAAGCAAAGATTTGTATAATCAGGAAGTAGGACAAGGAGCGCCGCTTCAAACTATTTCTTCTAATTCTAAAGAATAAGAATAGTCGCGAGTTTGCAGATATAGAATCACCTCGAGATGCTACATGGCATAAAATTAATTGATAGAAAATAGAACATACAGTTCTATTGAACCAAGCATAAAGTAATACATGATTTTATGGATCACGGGCGTCATAACGTAGAGTTGGAATACATGGAAGCATGGATTTTTTAGAACCATTATTGCTTATAATTTCAGGGGTTTGAGCATGGGTGTAAGCTACTTCGAGAACTCAAACTTTACGCATAAGCACAATTTTAATATGTATGACATTGGTAGAATATACTCTTAAACTGAATTGAGAGGAATTTTCTAGAATAAAAGTGGATTAACTATGAATCTTCCCTACAACTCACCACTATGAGAAAAATTTAAGATTAGACTTAGTTCACCATCTCCCCGATATCTACAATTTGAAGACACTACCCTCCAAAGATATTAATCTTATCCTTTACTAGCCCCTATAGCTATTACCCTATGAATCATACTCTTATGATCATACAGATCCACACTAAGACATTCAATAACAAGAACTAAAAATGCCTGCCATTTGCATACTGAAAATCTTATCTAACAAGATGATAATTGGGGCATGACATAATCTTATAATCTTAATGCTCTTATCTACCTAATAACTTTGTCCCAATTCATTTCTTCAACATGAGACCTATAGTATATATATCATAATTACCCACTCAAATATTTCATAAGTTATCAACCTAATCTCTTTCACATATTATATCAAGCCTACAAACCTATCCCTACAAATCTCACATCACTATCCTCAAAAGAACATGTTTATATTCATTATCAACACCTAAGCTTCAAACTAAAGGTCTAGAAACATTAATGCACCACCAATGAAATATCCCACATAACATACTAGTCCATCCAATATAAAAAGAATAGCCTAAAATTCTTTATTTAACTTGGCTACGCCCTGTAAGAACATTCACCTTCACTACAACTGTAATTTGTTACAGATAGTCTATACATATCCAAAGAGACCCACCTTTTGTATGCATGAAATGGATGAGAGAACTCCACCAAGAGACACTAGGATGGATGAGACCCTTATCGAGAAGATCTTTTAACTTCTCTTTAAGTTCTTTCGACATAGTAGGAATCATTCTATATAGAGGGACATAGATGGGTCAGGTATCTAGTAGAAGATCTATCCCATTGTCTATTTCTCTATCGGGAGGAATACTAGGAAGATTATTGGGAAACACTTTAGAAAAATCATTAACCTCTGAGATAAATTACAACGAAGGACTTTTAGAATTAGAATCCTTAATCTGAACTAGATGATATAGACACCCCTTTATAAATCAACTTTTAGGCCTTAGATGGGAAAGAAACCCTCCCTTAAATACTAGAGAACATTTTCCAACTTTCTAAATTGAAAACTGACCTTATGGGTATGACAATCTAGAGAAGCATAGCATGAGTAAAATTAATTAATCCCAAAGATCACATCAAAATCTAACATACCCAACTCTATTAAATCCACCAACATCTCTCTACCACAGATAGATACAACCCAACCCCTATAGACTTTTCTCAAACTATAATAGTGTCACCCACCGAGGTAGACACAAAAAAGGGGAAAAAATATACTCAGGACCAAAACCAAAATGAATGGCCACATAAGGGGTTACATTAGAAAAAGTAGACCCTAGATAAAGTAAATAATACACTTTATAAGAGAATAGCTTTAACGTAACAATGATAATATCTGGAGATGCCTCCGACAATTGAAGAATGGTAAGAGCATATAGATGATTTTGACCTATGTCTGTAATAGAATTAGTACCCATTTGTGCAATAGATGATAATATGGCAACAAAAACTTTATTACCTCTAATAAAAACAATAGCAGAAGGACACTGTTGCGGCACATCAATAGGATGACAATAGTTGAACCCTAAGTTTCTCCCCTTATCTAAATAACCACGGTGCAACTGGTTACAATCTTTGTAAGGCGGATAGGGTGGGGATGACTAACCTCCACTAGCCTGAAATTGGACTTCTTGTGCCTTAAACCCATTGTTGGCCTGAAAATGATAATTACTAGAAGAACTAGGATATGGAGCACTAATAGTCACATGAGAACTCTCTTTATTCTTCTTTTTAGTACACTGTTTCCCATGTCTACCATTAAACTTATAGCCTCCACCCTGCTCTTGATATCTAAACATTTTATTTTGTCTTTGTCCCATCTTTGCTTGACTCATTCTCTGATTAATAGCTCCATATTAGCGGGATATAGAGGACACTATCTAGGTTACCAAATGAATAGAACGGTGCAACTCAAATTAGACACCTCACCCTGAGGCCTCAAGATAGGAGTATCATCAACCCAAGAAGGACTAGAGGGAACCAATTAAACTCTACGGAGGCAATCAAAAGTAGTGAACCTTGATTAGGTTTGTACACCATATGCGGAACGAGTTTAATCTATGTTTCCCCATATAGGATAGATGATTTTCCATGAGCATTAGATCTTTGGGGAGGTATGATCTGAAATACAAACATATGTAATTAGAGAAGATTTTAACATCCTAGACTCTACTGCTGAAAGATATTCCTAAATGTCCCAAAGTCATTATCTTATAAATATGGTGTGCTACACACTGATAAAACAGAATTTACTCGGCATATATTTGTGGATACTTAATTGACCATGAACCTAGGTTTTGATACCAACTTTTTAGGACCCTCACATGGGATAGGCCATGAAGGGTATCTCAAGTCCATCGTGGATTGGTGACCACCCTCTTTGCATAATCAAACAGAACACAATACACTTATAATGGTTGAATTCAAAATGTATAACAAGAAAGAAACAAATAAGCTGATGAAGTCAAAAATACATCAACAACCAATACCCAGTCCACAGTAATCCACAAATCCTCTTAGGAAAACCAACAAACATCTTAGGACATGCCCTTAACAACAGAAAATTAAACCAATAGAATAGTCTATAACATAAGGAAAATAAGACATTAAATGAGGTCTTTCAAAGTATGTAATATCACCACTTTAATCTGACTCACGAGATATGCCACGATCAACTAATCCTTGTGCAAAAAAAATAGAATTATTTCCATTTCCTGCATTATATGGGGATACATCCCGCGGTTACAATTTGAAGGTTGAACGCTAGCATGTAACATAGGTATTGTATAAAATAATTCCATGATCAATAATTCAAAAATCAGTCAAAACTATTGCATAAAATCCAATGCATATACATAAATCTATATCACATGTTAGGATAAGGAACTAGGCTTAGGATCAAGTTAAACATTAACCTAGATTGTTTGGATAAATATTTATAATAGTACCCATGGGCTATATGTTCCCCAGTTCACATCCCCTGGTTAGACCCTAGTATGTGTAGCTGCACGGACTGGAGAATAATTAAAACATATATACCAAGGGGGCTCAAACCCTACGATAATATACAAAAGGTGACATGAACACCCGATCATGTAATAAGGGGGACTTAAACCACCTAGTCATTTAGACCTTGACCAATAAATGCATTTTCTACTATTAGTACCTCAGAACTCCACCTTTACGACTTTTTTATAAATCCCCATTAAAGACTAATTAAAATATTTATACACATTCTCAATCATTAAACAAGGAGTTATCCATTTAGGATCATCATAGGTATTGTCATACCTTTATTATTGCAAACATATCATTTTGCCTAACTAAACCACTTAGCCAACGGGGACTCTAACCCCTCAACCCATGGGACTCCAACTCATTTAGCCATTTAGGATGTTAACCCAAAAACCAGTAGTACTCCAACCTATTTAGCCTAATGGGACTCTAACTCATCAGCCAACAGGACTTCAGACTATTAAGCCAATTAGGACTAAAACCCTTTAATCAATTGTGACCCAATTCCATTTAGTTAATTAGACTTAAACCCATTTATTCAATTATGAATTAAACCCATTAAGTTTCAATAGGCATCTTATTCTGTGTAATAGATTAAGAATAGTTCAATGTTAATAATTTTATTTTCAAAACTAGTGTCACGAGATTGGGTTAAAATTATTACTAACTTAATTGTCAACACTGAGAAAATTTAGGGCACTCCCAATCCACTAGTTTATTCACCATGCCCATGCACCCCATAAGTTCAAAACCATCAATAAAGCATGAACAAGTATGTATAAACCATTAGAACATCATTTAAGCAGACAATCATTCAAAACCTTTAATTCATGTTCCAAAACTAACATTAGAACATTATGAATGGAAATTTGCAAGCACATTCTTTAACAAAATAATACTTTGAAAAGAATAAAACGCTTGAGATGTCAAGATTTATGAAGAGAAATCAACCCTTGGAAGCTCTAGATATTGATTTCTTGAAACCCTAGATTGTTCTTGTCTTAGGGATTCAAGAGAGTTTGAGAGAGTGTTTCTGATTGATAAATTTTGAAAATAGTGCGCCAAAGGTGTTTTAGGGATCTGGGGTCTAAGTGGAAAAAAAGGGAAATGTCCAAAGTGCCCTTCACTAAAAGCTGAAAAATAGTCATCTGTTACTACAGTTCATTATACAACTCATCAAGTGACCCTATTCATATTCGTAATCAAGATAGAATCTTTTGGGTACATACTATTCACCCTACTATTGGTACCTTATGACTCGTGTAGAGTACTTACGACTCATTGAGTCTAGTTGTGATCAAGGCCGCAACTTAGGAAAATTTAACTAGTCAAGCTACGGTTTAGGACTATACGACTCATATAGAGTTTTTATGACTCATGCCCCCTGGTCATAGTCACAATAAAAATATCAGGCTAGCACACTGTTTAGCTATGTTTGGGGCATTTAAAACCCGTATAGAGACCGTATCACTTATATAGTGATTCGTAGGTTGGGAAGTGAGCTCACAGCTCAGGGATTTTTGAAGGACAAAAATCTGGGGTGTTACATTCATACATCACATTAAGATAGTAGGATGGAGCATAATAATTCTACGGATTTAGGAAGCCCGAAAGAACACAGTCCTAGTAGTTATCTCAATTTGATTTCAGCTAAAGCTATCATGACTTGTTGCTACTTTACTATTTTTATAGTAAAACCCTACTTACTTTCCTACTTTTTTCAGCTACTTCAACATATTTGTGAGAGACACTCGACCTATTACCAATGGGTTCAACCCAAACCTAGGTTGGGTTACTATATTTGACATTAACCACATTATAATTCTTGGGGCTGAAGTTTTTGGTGACATTAACCATTAAATAGTAATCAATACAAAGATAAAAATAATAAATATGTAAACACCATTCTAGAATCACTATGTACTTTGCATATGATGTTAAATCATCATGGTTTCCAAAACCCTAATTGAGGAATTTAGCTAGTCATATTTATACAGTCACAAGAATTATCATAGGAGTTCATAATTATAAACTTACGAATAAAGCATATGAAATAAAAACACTTGAGTTATGAAAGAACAATTGATAACCCAAAATCAATGTAGGTAATCTCTCAAATCTTTGAAAAAAACATTTGTTGTTTCTAAGAACAAATAGCCTGTACGAATACATCAAAATAACATAAACTAGAAAAGGTATTTATATAAGAAGTAAGACTATCCTAAAGACAATGGGATTGTCGAGTCAGTGCATCGGACAAAAAATAGGACAACTCATTGTATGATGCAATGACCTATCCTTTCCTCTCGTTATTGTATGGTATATATTTGGTTTTTATCTAAATCTCTATATGATCATTATATGAGTTCTTACTACTAATTTATGTTTTATTCCATGTGGTCGTTGCTACAACCTTAATTTTTCACATTTTAGGATCTTCTCCTACGATCTTCAGTGTGGGTTCATTTCTTTCTAAACGATTGTAGAATTGTGTTGTAGAAGCTCTTCACTTAACTCATAATATAATTCATCCAATGCTTGTTATATCAATAGCTCCAATAGTTTGTTGGAGGGCAGGTCTGTTGTACTTTGATTTCATTCTGTTTGCTAAACCTTAACTCTCGGAGTATTTTTTACTTAATAATACAACAAAAAAACATCATAACTAATTAACTGTTCCTTGGAACTAGAATATTTTCCTTGTTTTAAGTGTAAAAGGTGTTCCAAAACCATAACACATCATTTGTATTTATCTATGTAAGCATACTTGTGTAGCTACAAATATGAGAATAGAGGAATACAAACTCCTAATAAAAAGCCTATACTTAGGATGTGAGGTTTATTATACTATCCTTAAACAATGAATTGACATTCTTGAAAACATGTGAGTGGGAGCTTTGCTCTTAGGTAAAGAAAATTCTTCTTGTGGGCCTCAAGGTAAAATAGCTAACCTTGATATTTTATTTTTTTCAAATTAACAAAGTGTAAGTGATATCATTTCTTCATGTAGTCTTTATGATTCATTTACATATAGTTATAATGATTTTTAGAGTGAACATACACTACTTGATCCTACTAAAGAATTGATTCTTCTTGCAAGATTGATTTGTATCTATCTAGTGTTGACACTTATGGTTTGAATGATAGTACATCATCATATGAAGAAAGTGAAGAGAGTGATTTGTTTGGAAATAAAGATAGTTTTATCCTGTTTCTTGAAGTCCATTAAGAATATATGGTTGGGTAAAGGTTCTTCTAGCTAGACAATTATTTTTTATCTTACAAAAGGAGGATGCCCATAAGGTAAATAGAATCTTAATTTTTTTTATTTATTGAGAAACCAAACTAAAGATTACTCTTATGATGTTAGTAATAATTGTAATCCTTTGTATGACGCTCCACCTTTGTTTGATAAAGAAAAGGATGAATGAGTTAATTCATGTGATCACTTGAACATTTTATTGTTTAGAAGGATGGCGTATTTTTTGAAATTTGATACTTATTTCTGGTATTTTCCTAATCCTAATGGCAATCTTGGTTGTGTTCTTTAATCTAACAGTGATCATTCAAGTGATAACTATATAGATGAAGTAGTTTGCATGACACCTTTCTTTATTGTCTATTTGCATAGGATGATACTTTTGCTAGTGTTGAATTTGCATCTTATGTTGATACTAGTTGTATGAGTGAATATGGTTGTTTTCTAAACCATGATATGCATATTCCCTTTCCTTTTAATCCCAATGATACTTTAAATTTTTGTGACTTGATCATCATACAATCTTAGGATTTTAATTTTCGCATTATTGATATTACATCACAATTAAACCCAAGATTTTTCATGAGCCAATGCCGAAGGCACATTTTTTCGAATTTTACTGATATTCTCAGAGTTTTTCAAAAGTTTTGGTCAAATGTTGTAAATTTTCCTCCAAATATATAGAATTGATTAGCATGTCATCTATATATACTTATATAGAGTTTTCAAAATGTTATTTCAACATTCCATTAATAAATCATTGAACAGTCTCTTCAGTGTCCTTTAGCCTAAATAACATTGTGTTATGGGTATTATGCCCATATATTATGATAAAAGAAATTTTCTCTTGGTTTTTTAGTTTCATTTTTATTTGATTGTAATTAAAATCCGCATTGAGAAAGCATTGCTTGCCATGCTTGCATGTTGCATCGATCATTAAATCGAAGTGCATTAGAGGAAAAGAATCCTTAGTGCATGCTTTTTTATATCCTTAAATTCAACAAACATTCATAATCTATTTCCTTTTTTTGGGACAACGACCATATTTTCCATCCATTTAGGTTAGTAATCTTTATAAATGGATCCAATGTGGAGTTTTTTTCTCACTTACTTCGATGTGATATTGTTCTTGAGTCTTGACATCAAACACCTCTTATGTCTTACATGTATGAATCCAAGGTCATTGTTAAGAATGTGAGTGAAGAACTCTTGTGGAATACCTATCATGTCTCTATGTGACCATACAAAAACAGTCACAGTTATTTTTAAGAAAAGATATTAGTGGGTTCCTAGATTCTAATATTAATTTGATCGCCAAGTATACCTTCTTTTGTAGCTAATGGGTGAGCAGGGAGATTTGGTCGAGCTCCTCCACTGTATATTTGGTTGCATTGGATTCTTCTGGTGCCATAAATATTCTTGGTGCTATCACGACCCAATTTACGAGTCATGATGGCACCTACTCTGTCCCTCCAGTAAGTAAGTCGAACCATAACCCAAAGTTAAACACAATGGGTTAAGTTGGTGTAAATGCCCCTAAAAGTGCCTAATAGGCAATTCAACACAATAAGTAAATTAGACAATAGAAATAGCTTAAAGTTATTCACTACATAAATACAATTCCAGGATCTAGTAGAACCAGTACAAGAGCATCTAGTATAATAATACAACCCAAGTATCTACAATTGTCAATACATTTATCTCGAAACTAAAGACTGAACAAAGAAAGATAGAAAGAAATAGGTAAATCCGACTCCAAGAGCTCACCCTATCTCTATATATCAACACATTACGAACATTAATCAACGAGACAACTAGTACTTAGATCTGCACCTAAAAGGTACAAAAGTGTATTATGAGTACCAAAATAATAAGTACTCAATTGGCATCATAACTAACTGAGCTAAATGATGATATAAGTATAATAAATGCCAAATAACATAACTAAGTCAAGGTACAAAAATAAACCAAAAATACCTCCAACATTGCTATACATGAATAAATAGATTACCGAAATATCATCATAAAATAACATAAAGTATCAACAAATGCAATGATTACTACAAAATTTGGTCCCATATGCCAATTCGTGCAATAAAGTTAATAACCCATCGCAAGCCCCATAAGCCTGGAAGGTACAAACTAGATAGCATAACCCAACACTGTCAATTATCAAATCTCGTAATACAATTGGAATTAAACACAGTCATACCACAATATAACCATCGATTGTCCATATTAATCATCTATAAATAAGTCAACATTTATCAAATATCCATCATGTAGCAACTAATCCTTATATGTCAATAAATCATCCTTTAAAAACTAAACATCACTGATGAACTAGTCATTATTTATCAACTAACCAATATTTATCAACTGATCATTATTTCTTACCAAATCAATATTTATCAACTAATTAATATATCATTTGAATCTAGTCATATCTTGCCACGTTAGAACTATTTTCTCATTTTCAACTTAGCTAGATCCACTACTGTCAATCTCACACCCTAATATCATAATATAAAAATAAGTATATCATTACAGTATAATATGTATAGCAAGACTCGACCCAGTAGGGATATTCCACAATATCTTCAATATCATCACAATCAACTTGTGGCATTGTCAGTATATATAATCATTGTAATCATCCTCCAGCCATGCCGGGTATATATAATCATCATAATTATCCTCCAGCCTTGTCGGGTATATATAATAATCATAATTTTACTCAGACCTTTCCGAGTATGCATAATAAATATCATCATGAATAAGGCCAATAGCATAATCAAGAGAGTATTTAATAGCATAATCATTAACATAGTATATTAATATAATCAATAATCATAATTGAAATTGTGAGCTCCAGTATAATCAATAGCATGATTGTCGATATAATAAAGAAGCATGAACTTTAGCACAACCAATGGCATAATTGCCAATATAGTCAATGAATATGATAACCAACATAATCAATACGTATTATCAAGGCATGTGCAATAACTTCTCAATAGCCTAACTAATAGCTTATCTTTAGCATCAAAGATAGCGTATCAATAGCTTGATCAATAGTTAATCCATGAAATAATATATAGCTTATTCATATCATAGACAATAACATAATTTATGGCTTAGCCAATGTCATAGTCAAGGGCTAATTCAGTAGTATATTCGATAGCCCAATCAATAGAAAAAACAACAACATATTTAATAGCTCATCATAAGATTAACCACTAATCCATATACAGCATAATCTTTTAAGCCTTACTTCCAACGACATTCATCATAACTAGCAAGTTCCAAGGCTTCAAAATATTACCGAAATAACCATCTTCATAGATGTATACAAGTGTATCAAGGGTCTTCAATAACTATCACAAGTCTTGGCCAAAGGTGGGTCGAAGTGCCCTGTTCTAAATAATTGATATCATTTACCATGCCATGTTTACACTTGACTAGGATACAATATCTAAATCGACCATTAGATGTTGAACAAGCCACAACTAGCCCTGGGATATAAATTTCTCCTAATATAGAGCAACTAAGTCTATTTCACCTAAGGTAAGGCAACTTGGGTGTGTTTTATTCTAAAATCAACTGATCAAGGAAATCTCCTTATTAATTGAGTAACTAAGGCATTTTCATCCTAACAAGAGCCTACACAGTCAGTTTCATCTAAAATAGGAATAACGAAGCTAATTATACACAAAATGATAATTAAATATCCTAAATGATCCAACTATTTCCATATCTTTTAGTTTATTGCATCAATACCAAAAATCCATCCCAAATCTAACACAATATCATAAATATACTATGAAGTTGCTCAATCTAATAAGGGGTAACACCCATCCTACCTGGACTTTGAAGAAAGCTCACAAGATCCGCTAAATCACCTTTTTCCCTTCTAAGAAGCTTTCGCATTATGCCAAACTATCCAAATCACATTCTACACATCAATACAAAACTAATGATACTGATATTTAGCCATTGTACTTCAGGTCCAAAAATCACATCAAAACCCCATATGGGTCTCACTCATAAAAATTACTTTTCTTAAACCAACCCAATCTTCACACATCTGCAAGGAATCATTACCCTTAAAATAGGTAAAATTCAAGATAAATTAGGACATAAATCAAGCCCTTAATATTTTGGGTGTTTTGAAGAAGAAATCAAGAAAATCTACAAACAAGAGTGTGAATTTTACCTAAAATCTAAAGATAATTGTGAAAACAAGTGTTAATGAAGTCTCCAAATCAGTCACAATCCTAAATCCCACTTAATTTCAATCTTTAGGGTTTAAGCACTCAAGAAATGGATGAAGGAATTGCAAAATAGGGCTAAAATAGCCTATTTATACCTATCCCAAGTATTCCGGTCCCACGATCATGATCCGACGTTAACGGTCGCGGTATATTGGGGCTTCACCAGTAGATTACAATTAACACAAGCCACCACGATCACTACATATGAGGACTACCAAGGGTATCATGATTGCGGCCCTTAGCTCTAGATTGCAATGAATGAGATAACAATAGTAGATTTGGAATTTTCCAAGCTTCCACTAAGACCTTGGGATTTATTCAAAATCCTATTTATCCAAACGAACTATGTAACCATAGCAAATTTGACATTTTGGGGAAAATGGAAAAGTCAAATTATCCATCCGAAGTTGTTTTGATAAAATAAGAATCCTACACCTAATTTCCATTTTTAAAACTTTTTAACCAATAGGTCAAAATGCGCCCAGGTGCTTCAGGACACAAACCAAAGGTCCACCTCACATAAGATAATTATTTCAGAGTTGCTGGAATAGTCAAAATTTGCATTCGGCGTTTTTTAACTAAAAATTTTGCCCGTGTCCATGTGGAACCATCAAATACTTCAAAACAGGAAAATGGCTCTAAAAATTAAAAAAAATTGCCCAGTAAAAGATCTATCAGATCCAGGTAGTCATAAATGACTTCAGGGAGCTATAGAGAAGCTCTAACGAGGAAAATAAGTGAAATATTGAAAATGACCTGAAGGGTCATTACAATACCACTACTAAAGTAATTTTTGTGTGTGAAAATAAACTATTAAGATGTACCTGAAGTCTCAAAACGGACAGGATAATGGGTTTGCATGTCACTCTCGATCTTCTAAGTGGCCTCCTCCACTAGGAGGTGCCTCCACTGAACCTTAACTACAATAGTCTCCCTAGTGCACAACCTCCTAACATTACTAGCCAAAATGAGAACAAGCTCCTCCACGAAGGTCAATCGCTCATCCAACTTAACTGAGTACCATCTAAGCATGTGAGACGAATCAAAAATGTATAGACACAACATAGAAACCTGAAAACCAAATGGACAATAGCAAAATCTAGAGTTAAATCTAGCTCATAAGCCACCTCACCAACTGTGCAAAATCTCAAAAGGTCCAATATATCTTTGGCTGAGCTTACCTTTCTCTCAAACCTCATCACACCTTTCATGAGAAACTCGGAGGAATACTCGATCACAACTATAAATCTTAAGGAATAGAGTCTATGGTCCGCATAGGCCTTCTCCCTACTCTGAGATGCTCTCAACTTCTCCTAATTCGCCCTGAATCTATCTAACAATTCTAAAGCAAATTCGTACCAAGGGGTTGAATAATAGAAGTCTCAAATCATCAAATAGGAGAACGACAACTCTTATCATACAAATCCTTAAATATTGTCATCTCAATACTTGAATAATAACTGTTGTTATACATGAACTCTTTCAAGGCTAAATAATCCTCAAAAATCCATATCACAAGCTCAAAGAATATCCTAAAGCAATAGAATAGTCTGCTCAGAGTGAACATTTGTCTACGGATGAAAGGATGTACTTAGATCCACCTGAGTACCCAACTCCTCAAGAAAAGCTATCCAAAATTAAAAAGTTAACATGAAACCTTGATATGAAATAATAGCTATGGGCACACTATGCAAATGGGCTATCTCACGCATATATATGCGGGCCAACCTCTCAACATCGAAAGACATCTGAAGAAGAAGGAAATATGCTAACTTGGTCAATCAATCCACGATTAGCCAAACACTATCAGAACCATAAAAAGTACGAGGCAAAGCACTAACCAAATCCATGGTAATTGTTTCCCATTTCAACTCGAGAATGGGAATTCTCTTAATAAAACTACTAGGAGGCTGGTGTTCGGTCTTCACCTACTAACAACAAAGGTAACAAGCTACAAAATTTGCCACATCTTTTTTTATGCGACTCAACCAATAATGTTATTTCAATTATCGATACATCTTTGTTGTGTCTGAATAAATAGAATATATAGAGTTGTGAGCCTCATGTAGAATCAACCGGATTAAGTCATTTATCCTCAAAGTAAAAATGCATCCCCCAAATCACAAAACTCCCTCAGAATGTATGCTGATCCTCAAAGAATTACCTTTCAACACCTGATAATAAAGGAATGAAGCTTACTATCCTCAAACTAACGATCCCAAATCTTCTCAAAAAGCAAAGACCTCACCTCGATACCTGCAAGAATCATCCTAGGGTCTGAAGTATCATGGCAAACCTTTAAGTTGGTTAAGGACTAAATGTCCTATGCCAACGACCTCTAAGAGACTGAAATAAAAGCCAAGAAACCCATACTCACTTTCTTCTAAATCAAGGCATCTGCTACCACATTTACCTTCACCGAATGATTCATGATAGAGATGTCAGAATCCTTAAGCAACTGCACCCACTTATGCTTCCTAGCATTCAGCTTTCGCTGGGTCATATGATGCTTAAAATTATTCTGATCTATGAAAATATCACAATGCAGACCATAGAGATAATACCTCCAAATCTTATGCGTGAAAACTACCACTGCCAACCTGAAATCATGAGTGGGGTAGTTGCACTCGTAAAACTTAAGATGTCTCAATAACATGACCTTGCTTCATAAAAATAACCTAAAGTAATGCTAGAAGCATCACAATACACTGTGATTCCCTCACCCTCAACAGGAAGAGATACAATAGAGCAGAATTAAGAAAATCCTTCACCTTTCCAAAGCTCGATTCACATTTCTCGAATCATCAGAAAGGAACCTCCTTCTAAGTTAATCTGGTCATAGGCACTGATAGAGAAGCAAATCCCTCGATGAATCATCTATAATTACCAGCCAAACCAATAAAGTTACAAACTTCAGTAAGAGATGTGGGTATAGCCCAACTATGAATCGCCTCAATCATAACTAGGTCTGCCATAATACCATCCTTAGACACCACAATCCCAAGGAATATCACTAACTCAAGACAAAACTAGTACTTAGAGAATTTGGCGAGAAGCATATGATCTCTCAAAGTCTAAACACAATCCTCCAATATCGATAATGCTCCTCTCTACTCTCCAAATACGCAAGGATGTCATTAACGAACACAAACACAAAGGAATCAAATAGGGTCTCAATACTCGACTCATCAAATCCAAAAATACAGTTGAGGCATTAGTCAAGATAAATGATATCACCTATGAACTCATAATGACCATAATGGGTCGTAAAAGTTTCTTCGGGATATCCTCAGGCTGAATTCTCAATTAATGGTAACCATATCAAATAAATCTTAAAAACATTGTCCCTCCTAGAAGCTTGTCAAACAAATCATTACTACGATGCATAGGATAACAGTGTTTTGCGGTCGCCTTATTAAGATGGAGCATCTTTCTTCTTTACACACAACATAGGAGCTCCCCAAGGATACACACTCGATCTAAAAGTACTCTTATAAAGAAGATCTTAAAGCAAATAATTTAGCTTCATAAGTTAAGCAGAAGCCATATGGTAAGGTTCCATAGAAATAGGTTAGGTGTCAAGCCTAAGATTAATATAAAACTCAATTTGATGAATAGGGGGAATACAAGGTAGGCTGGTAGAGTAGACATCAGGAAACTCACAAACTATAGGAATAGAGTCAAGAAACAAACTCTCCACACTAGTATCACAAATATAAGTAACATAAAAATTTTAAACCCTCAAAATAAGCCTTCTATCCCGAACAAAAGAAATAATCCCCATCAACTCACCGCTAATCACTCTCTTTCGACCGATCGAGGGCATACCGGGCATAGCTAAGGTAACGGTCTTGGCAAAATAATCCATAACCATAAGATAGTGGGATAATTAGTCCATGTCTAAAATCACATCAATATCTGCCATATCAAGATCTATATGATCAACATGAGTATCAACATCTGTAAAAAGTCATAACACATCTAAAAACATAATCCACTACTAAAGAATCACCCACAAGAGTTGATACACGTAATGGCACAGATCATAAATACAAAGATAACTCTAATCATAGACCATAATAAATAGATACACAAAAATATGTGGATCTCAGATCAAATAAAGCATGGGTCGACTAATGTTACACCAAAATCATATTTGTAATAACCACAACAAAAATTTTTGTCTTGAGTCTAGAAGTTACTACATATAACTAACCACGCCCGCCACCTGGCTATGCTCTTACTGACCTCCTATCCTGCCTATCTGACAACCTTTTTGAGTACCTTAGAAACTACCCTTACAACCTTGATAACCACCTCCGAATGAGGGATGACCTACTCTAATATGGGGAATACTTCAAGCTAAATTAATAATATCCCAATGATAAGGGCAATATCATAAATAGTGACCAAAATTTCCATAACTATGACATGACGCTTGAGCTGAACCATAACCAATAGATCCAACTGACCTAAAATAAAAAGCATATCTATAATTATAAGTAGATGCACCTTTTAAAGACTAACCACTGCCCTAACTAGAGAGAAAACTAGCACTAGACTGACCTCTATCAGTAATTTGAAGTGTTTCCTAAATAGGTCGACTGGGCTGACTCTGAGACTAATAGAATGGATGTGGAAAATAGCTAATGAAAATGTCTTCCTCTTAATCGGGAACTAATATGGTTCCTACTGAAATTGCCTTGATATCTAGGCCTCTTATCACTTCTCCATGGGCCTTACAATGCATATCCTCTATCACTAAGCATTATCAAAAACCTCAGTAAAGACCTACCTATAGAAACTAAACTCTATGTAGACATACGAAAGGGAAGTCTAAACCCTCTAACAAAGTAATGAACTGTATTATAATCAGTACACAAGATAGAAGTAGTATGTCTAGCCAATACATGAAAAGGATCCTTATATTCTACCAATATTATGGATCCTTACTACAATCTCAAAAATTGATCTATCAGACAATCTCTAAGGCTGCGAGTCATATACTTCTCCTAGAAAATTTTGAAAAACTTGGCCCATGTTAAAGGATAAAATCCAGTTATTCTAGAATCCGTATAACCTCTCTACCAATGTTGTATAGCAAAGTCCAGCTAAAATATGGTGTAATCCATACAAAGATTCTCGACTAGGCCAAAATTAAAGTGTCCATACTTAAAAGAAAATAGAAACTAATATGTATCCTCGTTCGAAGCACTAGAAAACCTAGGAGGAGCCAATCTCTAAAATCTACCAAATATCTTCTACTCCTCGATAGACGTAGCAGGCTAGGCACCCACTGGCTGAGCAACTACCATCTGAGCAATCGCCAATATAGAGAAACCTTAACTCTGGGAGATACAGCTATAGGAAGTACCCCTACCTTAGTACTACTTTGATCTGTAGACTGTGCATCATCAAATGACATACCATCAACTATCCCCAAAAGGTAAAATAAAGCATCTCTGAGAACTGAAAAATAAATAAACCCTAGTAGAACCTAGGCTGGTCCCTAGCCTACCGCTGGATGGGGTAGAATAATTTTTAGTTCCAAAGTGGGAATAGGGTCTGGTAAAGGACCCTTATCCTGGACCCTAGCTAGGGACACATATTTAGGCTATACACAACCTATGGGTCATCCAAGAATTAGGGAAAGATCCCTAGGCTCTATCTTGGGACCCTCATCGCTTGTAGTAGTAGTACGTGTCCTAGACATCTTCAAAAGATCACGTTAAAGCAATATTTTACAAACCAACTCAGACTCTTAGAATGAACTAAGAAAAAGGAGTGAAGAACTCCTAAAAATTTCCCATAATATCTCGAAGATAGGAAATAAATGTTATCACTATGATCCCCAAAACTCTGCTAGACACTTGCATTTGTACCAATAATATTGGTGTAGCCTAAGATCTGATACTAATTTCCCTTGACTCGATTTCTGAGTTATGATGGAACTAAATCTATCCCACCAGTAAGTAAGTCAAACTATAACTTGAAGTTAAACACAATCATTAACCTAGTGAAAATGCCTCAAAAAGGGACTGATAGGCAATCTAACACAATAAAAAAACAAGACAATAGAAATTTTTTAAAGATAGTCACTACATAACTACCATCCCATTAACTAATAGAGCCAATATAAGAGCATCTTGAATAATAATACACTCTAAGTATCTAAAATAGTCAATTTATATTCCTTAAAACAAAAGACTAAACAAAGAAATATAGAAAGAAATAGGTGATTCTGACTCTAAGAGCTCACCCTATCTCTGGATATCAACATAGCATAAACATCAAAAAATAGCAGAAAGTAGTAGTTAAATCTACACCAAAAAGGTATAAAAGTGCAGTATGAGTAAAAAAATAATAGGTAGTTAGTAGGCATCATTGGTAGACTAAACTAAATCATGATATAAGTATGATAGAATGCAAGATAACATAACTAAGTCAAGGTAATGAAACAAACCTGAAATATCACCAACATCGTTATACATAAATAAATATATAAGTAGAATATTATCATAATTGGTTTAGAAAAATAAATAACCCATTCCAATCTCCCATTAACCTAGAAGGTACACTCAAGACATCATAACCCACCACTGTCATTTATCAACTCTTATAATAAAATTAAAATTTATCTAAGTCATACCACACTATAACCATCGATTGTCCATATTATTCATTTGTAAATAAGTCAACACTTATCAACTATCCATCATGTAGTAACCAATCCTTATATGTCAATAAATTATCCTTTAGCAACTAAAAATCACTTATGAACTTGTCGTTATTTATCAACTATAATACCCCGTAAGACCATAGCTCAATTCAGCTCTTAGTTGCACGTTCAAAGGTATCAAAGACTGGAAAATTTCACTAAGTATTGAGTACTTAGTCATTTTCAAGAACCCTAGACTTTGATTGTTTGATTTTGGTCTTCCTGACCTCGAGACATCATTTTTTAAGTTGATTCACAATCGAGGTTGTTCAAAGAGTGTCTCAAGTAAGTTTTCTAATTTTAAAATGAGCGTAGGGCTGTATTTGGGAAACAAAAATAGAAGCACCAATGGGATAGAAAGACACCTCCCCTTTTAGACCACTGGGATAAGGCGGGCGCTGCCTGGGTTAGTCCCCCAATCTGAAGTAGGTGCCACTCAAGGTTTTCCATCATTCCAAGGGCCACGACATCCCTACCTATTTTTCCCAGTTTTGTTTCTTAATTTTTAAGGGCATTTAGGTCAATTCCCTTTACTTAATTAATCCATAACACAAAATTTTGGTCCCTAAAGCACATTAATTGCCCTTTTACTTATAAATTCTCTCAAGAAATCCCATTTTATCCCAAGAACAAACCCTAACTCCTTTATAAGAAATCAAGGAATTTAAGCTTCAATTTCAAGAGATTCTCAATGAACCTTCAAGAATTCATCTAGTGAGGTATGTGGGATGTTCATCAAAGGATTCCTTTAACCCATGGATACCAAAACCCTCCTTTGGTTTAATTTTCTAGCTTATACATGTTTTTGATGAAATAAAGCCATGAATCTCTTGTTAATTCAATTTTAAGTTATGGTTACAAGTGTTTTCATGTAGAATCAGTTATGTCATGCTTCAGGTGTTTCAAATCCTATGTCATAATAAACTAATTTTAGGATTAACCCTTAATTTGTGAATTTAGCCATGTAATCATGTTATTTTCCTCATGTTTAAGACATTCCTATGTTGAAGTTCATCATTTTCACATGTTTGATGAAATGTCTATGATTTAGGTTTGAACCATGATCCTATTTCTTTGTTGTAAAAGAATATTGTCGTAATTTATAGTCATTCAATGTTAGCGGGTTATGAACACCCGATACCTATGTGTTCTACATGATTTCATATTGTCAAGTAATATTTCTGTGAAACCATAAGCCTTGCTATTTACTTAGATATTTATGATCATGATGAGCTCTATCAGTTATTACAAATAATATTTAGTTAAACTTAGTCTAATTCACTATCGGTATCAGTTTAGTTAGGAGTAGGATTTAACATCGAGCAAATGATGGGATAGCGACTTCCCCGTCAGTTAGACAAAGTCGTTAGTAGCGGTCCTTGTATTCCAGAACTACATATCCATATTAGGATATGAGGGTTCACCCATCAGTTTAGGCTTGACTTTCTCTCTGGGATTACCCATCAGTTTAGGCTTAACACCCCAGTCCTTTTAAATACCAATTCAGTGGATCAACATAGCCAGTATTAATACCATTGGATTGGTACAGACACCCTTCCAACTAGGTTTGTAGGTTTGACCTCAATTAGCTCAGATTGGGGAATGCTAGTTAGATGATACCCCCTACAGTCTTGATTTAGTATTTAGTATAAATCAGTTTAGGTTTACTGGACCAAATGTATAGAATCTCAATTTGTCAATTATTCAGATTTCAATTATTTAGTTTACAGCTTATTTTTGAATTATGTTTGTACTTGGTCTTGCATTATTATATATTTCATGTTCATACATTTATGTTTAGCGATCTTATGAATTTCATCCAGTCCTCACCTCATATACCAGTACATTTAAAGTACTTACTACATACACCACTTTAAGATATGTTGTCTTATATCATAGGTTTGGAAGCTTAGTTCTCGATCGTAGTTAAACAGCCAAGCATTACCCATTAGCCATAGTGGTGAGTCCTCATTCATTAAGGACATATTATCTCTTATTCAGTTACTTCAGTATTTTGTTATGATTGGTCAGTTAGAGTTAGTTGGGGCCCTATTCCATTAACTCCTTAGTTAGTTAGAGGATTTTAGATGACCAGATATTTAGTTAGACAGTCAGTAATTCATTTCCATATTATCAATTATTATTAGATGCTTCAGACAATTCATTATTTTGAGTTTCAGTATCCAGTTTATAGTGTTTTATTAGTTTATTTTTTGCATACACTATATTAGTGCAATTCTATCCAGTGTTTATAACAGGTATCAACTCATTGGTTAGCTACTGGTTACTAGAAATCTTAAGTACCATTGTCGTGATTAGGGGGTAACCTTGAGTCATGACAAAACTTGGAATTAGAGCCTAAGGTTTTAAAGTGTCCTAGGGAGTTTGAAATTTATGCTGAGTAGAGTTTTGTACATTGGTGTGAAGCGTGCCGTACTTATGGTCAAGAGGCTATGACAATTTTAGGAAAGTTTCACTTCTTTTAGTGTTCTTGTCATGCAAAAAAGCATGATGCTCTATTTAAAATCTCTTTCTAATTCATCCTTCATTTTTTTATAGACAATGCCTCCCAGAAGAAACAATGGAAGAAAAAATTGGGATCAGCCATGCCACTGCCTGTTCAGGAAGATCCCTTGAATGAGCATGTCTCTTATGCCAAATTCAAGGCTTCCTTCACTACCTTGGCCCATTCAGTAGATGCTTAAAATAACGAAAGAGTTGTTGCCCTAGCCAATCCGGTGGCAAATATAGCTATAGTTAGGATTTAGGATTTTACCCGAATAAATCCCTATTTATTTTTGGGATCTAAACCTGAGGAGTATCCGTTGGAGACTTTTGATATGGTTTAAAAAGTGATGGATATTATGGGCTTCACTTTGAGTGAGAGTGTAAATTTTGCAGAATGTATCTCATACTTGGTTTAAGTAGTGGAAGGAAGATTAATGGGTTGAGGCAGGGCCTATTGAGTAGGAGGAGTTTTTCATGACTTTCTTAGAATTATTATTTCCTTTAGGGTTGAGGGAACCTAAGGTTGAGGAGTTTATTAATTTAAAGCGGGACAATACTAGTGTGAAGGAGTACTCACATAAGTTTACTCAATTTGTGAGATAAGCTCCAACCATGCTTGCAAATAATAGGTTTAGATTGAGTAAGTTCTTATTTGATGTAGCTGATATTATAGTCAAGAAGTGTAGGACTTCCATGCTGATTAAGAAGATAAACTTATCTAGGCTTATAGTTCATGCTCGGCAGATTGAGTAAGAAAAGCTTAAGGAGAAAGAGACAGAGAGAATAAGAGGGCCAAAAAAGGTAGTTTCAACTTTTCTTAGCTAAGGTCAGAAGGTTTTAATCGTTCTTAGTTCCATCAAAAATTGTCAACCCTTTCTCCACTTCAGCTAGTGCATCAGTGCCTAAGTTCAAGTAGGATAATCAGAATCGGGTGATAGTCTCTATGTCCCAGGTAGTATGAACAATGCCCGTATTAGTCTGCTTTGCTGGACATATTGTAGGAATCATCTGGGTGTGTGTAAGGCAGGTAGCAATGTGTGTTTTAGGTCTTAAAAAATGAGTAATAGGGTCCGATAATATCTAGTGTGTGCTTAGACAGAAAGGGATTTGCACCAACTGAGCTAGTCTAATTTTTTATCAGCTTCAGTAGGCAACTCGACTCAGCACGGTGCCACTTCCAGTGCAACTAATGGGCAGCGCCAGAATAGGCTGTATGCATTCCAGGCTCGGCATGATTAGGAAAGTTATCCTGATGTGGTTGTGGGCACATAAAAGGTTTTCCATCTTCATTTTTATGGTTTATTAAACCTGAAAGCTTTACTTTTCTTTGTGACATCCCACATAGCACTAGGCTTTGGTGCCAGTCTCAAAACTTTAGCAGAACCCTTCTTAGTGTCAACTCCTATAGGTAGCTCTATCATAGCCAGGAGGGTATACAAGAATTGACCGGCCATAGTATCTCAAAAATCTACTTCAGTTGATCTTGTGGAGTTAGAGATAATAGATTTTGATGTCATTATCGGCATAGATTGGCTCCAATCATGTTATACCTCAGTTAATTATAGAAATAGAGTCGTTTAGTTTCTATTTATGAATAAACTAGTCATTAAATGGAGGGGTAGTACCTTAGTGTTTATGGTTCAGTTTGTTTCATATCTCTGAGCAAGAAAAATGATATCTAAAGAGTGTGTTTACCATCTTGTTCGAGTTAAAGAATCTACTTTCGAGACTCCAAGACTTAAGTCAGTTTTAGTGGTGCTAAAATTTTGAGATATGATCCTTGAAGATCTTTGCGGAGTTTCTCCCAAAAGGAAAATTGACTTTAGAGTATATCTCCTTCTAGATACCCAACCAATCTCTATTTTACCCTACAGAATAGCTCCAACTGAGCTTAAGGAGTTGAAAGAACAATCAAATGATCTGCTAGATAAATATTTCATCAGGTTTAGTGTTACCCCATGGGGTGCTTAAGTTTTGTTCATGAATAAAAAAGATAGTTTTGTTAGAATATACATCGATTACCATCAGTTAAACAAAGTCATAATCAATAATAAGTATCTGGTCTATAGAATTGATGACTTGTTCAACCAACTTCAGGGTACCAGCTATTTGCTTAAGATAGTCCTCAGGTCCGGCTACCATCAGCTTAGACTTAGAAAATATAACATTCTGAAGACAGCTTTCAGAACTCGCTAAGGTCACTTCAAATTCTTAGTTATGCCATTGGACTGACGAATGCCCCTACAACTTTTGTGGACTTGATGAACAGTATGTTCAAGTAGTACTTGGATATGTTTGTCATAGTCTTCAGTGTTGATATCCTTGTCTACTCCCGTAGATAGAATAATCATGCAGACCATCAGAGAATTATGTTGCAGACCCATAGAGCTCACTAGTTGTTCACCAAATTTAGTAAGTATGAATTTTTGTTAAGATCAGTAGCTTTCGTTGGCCATATATTTCCAGTGATGTCATTTGATTTGACTTTCAAATGACTAAAGTAGTGAGAAACTGGTTTAGACTCATCTCACCATCAGATATCAAGAGTTTCTTAGTTTTTGCTAGCCATTATAAGTGGTTTATCAAAGTTTTTCTTCTACTACATCCCCTATTTCTTGTCTGACTTAGAAAAAAGTCAAATTGTAATTGTCAGATTTGTGTGAGAAGAGTTTTTAGAAGTTGAAGACTCAAGTCACTTTTGCTCCAGTCCTAAGTTTGCCAGATGGTTCAGATGGATTTGTAGTTTACTATGATTCTTTCAAAGTTGGTCTTGGTTGTGCATTAATGCAGAGAGGTAAGGTCATAGCCTATGCCTCTAGACAGCTTATGCCCCTTGAAAAGAATTTTCCTACCCATGACCTAGAGTTGGTTGATGTTGTGTATGCTCTAATGATTTGGAGATATTATCTTTATAGGGTTCATGTTGATGCGTCCACTGATCATAAGATTTTGTAGTATATGTTCACATGGAAAGATCTAAATCTTCATCAAAGAAGGTGGCTTGAGTTACTGAAAGATTATGATATGAGTGTGTTATATCTTCCAGGAAAGGCAAATGTAGTGGTAGATGCTCTTAGTAGATTTTCAATGGATAGTTTTTCTCTAGTTGAGGAGTATAAGAAGAATTTAGTAAGTGAGGTTCATTTGCTTGCTAGATTAGGCATCTGGTTGTTTGATGCAACTGAAAGTAGTGTATGGGTTCAAAATGGGTCAGTGTCATCATTGGTTATAAAAGTGAAAGAAAAGAAAGATAGGGATCCTAGTTTATTTAAGATGAAGAAGGCAGTTAGATATCAGAAGGTAGAGGTTTTCTCATAATAGAGAGATAGTATCAGGGTAGATTATGTGTTCTGTATGTTGATGATTTGAGATAGTGCATATCTGCAGAAGCGCGGGGTCTGCGATACTCTATCCTTCTAGGATCCACTACGATGTACTATGATTTTTGGGAAATCTATTGGTGGAGTGGTATGAAGAAGGATATTGCAGAGTTTGTGGCTAAGTGCTTAAATTGTCAGTCGGTCAAGGATGGGCACCAAAGTCCTAGTGGGTAATTACAGGATTTTAGAATCCCCCCTTTGAAGAGGGAAGTGGTGAACAAGGAAGGATTTTGTGATAGGGCTGACTCACACGCGTCGTCAACATGACTCGATATGAGTCAGTATTGATAGAAGGACCAAATTAACTTATTTCTTACTAGTTAATACTTCTTACTCTGCTGAGGATTATGCAAGGCTTTACATTAGGGAGTTGGTTAAGTTGCACGGTATTCCATTGTCTACCATTTCAGATAGAGGTACTCAGTTTATCTCTTATTTTTAGAAGGCTTTTCGAAAGGATCTTGGTACCCAAGTTCATCTCAGTATAACTTTTCATCCTTAAACAAATAGTCAGGCGGAGAGGACCATTCAGACCATAGAGGACATATTGAGGGGATGTGTTCTTGACCTTAAACGTAGTTGGGATAACCACTTAACTTTAATTGAGTTTTCTTATCACAACAGTTATCACTTTATAACAAAGTACTTATGCATTTTTGCTATAGTGTCTTAAACCATGGGTTTAGAAGCACGAGCGCTAGAGAATCAGTAGCATCCCGGTTCAGCAGTTAGAGTCAATTATGAGTCCTCATCCTTCGAGTGATTAATTATCACTTTATTATTTAAGTTTTTAGTTTATTTCAATAGTTCGGAGTTAGTTGGGGACATGTCACATCAACTTCACCATTTTCTTACAGTTTAGAGTCTTTCAGACTACAGCATGTTTCATACAGTTTATCTCAGTTTTGGGTATTGTCATACCCCATTATAGATATTGTATTATAATCAGTATTAGTTAAGTTTTAAACATTATGGCTTTGCAACTTATATTCTGCATATTTACAATGTATTATTTAGTATTCAGTTACAGATATCAGTCATGGGTTAGCTTGTGGTCCTTCGGGGTCATGAGCATGGTGTAGCATTTCAGGTACCAAATTTAGGGCATTACACTTGACCAGGGGTAGGACTCTTTGAAACGATTCCCGTAGTAATCGTATGCTAGGGTACAAGTGGTACCCTACCTTATACTCTAGGTGTAATACCCCGTATGTTTCCAAGCTAGGAAATGAATCAGTTCTCCTACGTATGAAACCTCATATCCTGTGATTCATATTTGAGTACATGATTTACAATGAGTATCCTAGAGATAAGATAGCTTATGATGTGTTAGGCATGCTCATGTGTGTCACTCAGAGCAAGGCATGCTAATAGCTTTTGGATACATCAAGTTTTACTGTGTGATCCCGAAATAGGGACCTTTAAATAACGATAACATGATTCATATGTGACATTTTGAAACATTTAGACCCACCAAATTGTAGAGAATTGAGATAGCTTTCCAAATATTGTAATTTTATAAAACTCCGACACCCAAGCAAGAAGTTATGACCCTGCAAAGTAGGAGTACGATGCATAAATAATAGCACATGGCTACTGGAGCAAGTGTGCGAAAGGTTGTGTGGCGCACACCCTCAAGTGTGCGATAGCATATGCGATGCACACCATAAATTATACGATAGGATGTGCAGTGCACACCTTAGCATGTGCGATGAGGTATGCGACGAACACTTATGATTTCAGCCACAAAAAACATTTAGTTTTTGAGTTATTTTTAGGATAATTAAGTGTTCTAACTCTCCTTACACGTCCCAATACTTAACCTCACGAAATTTATAGCTTCTAATCATATTACAACCCTATTAACATCATAAGTTCATTATCAAAGAGCACAAGAAGGAGAAAAACTACTAGGGTAGCTAGAATAATCAAGCTTGAAGGTCCAATCTTTCAAAAATTTCATCGCCATTAAGGTATGTGCAGTGTTCATCCACAAATTCCTTTCCTTCGTAGATTTCAAGAATAAATCTTTGATAACAAAATCATGAATGTTTTGTGGTGATATGGTTGTATTCATGTTGTTGTTTGTGGTTTGTGTTATAGAGTGGGAATTTGATAACTTCCAGGAAGATTCTGATCATATAGTTGGAACCCATGAATTTGGGTGGATTAAAGTGGTGTAAGTTTATAAATACACCTATGCCTTAAAGAGTACATGTAAGGTGTTTGATAAAATATCTAAGAGACTGTAAATCATGCATTATAGCTAAATTGTGACTAAGTGAATGATTCATGATAGGCCTCTATTATTCAATGTCATCCGTGTTGATAATGTGTCTTGTGAGCACTATTGGATTACTCATGAACTAGTCTTATGGAATTATGCTATGCTTACTTTCAAAACCAAATCATGTACAAGATGTAGAATACCCATTTACTTCATGAAATTCCCCAAGTTATGATATTAAGGATTGTGATTGTAATATGTAATGAGCATGATATTGAAAGCTATGCAAGTATATACATGTTGTATGAAATCCATGCTTAGTATGAAATCCCTTATTTATGATATTGTTGATTATGGACTCTACTCTTATGATCAAGTCAGTCATGTGTGTCAGTTTCCTTCCATCGAGTCCTGGGGGTACTTGTACCCGAAAATATCGCTATGTGCCTATATCCATGTCATGTTTTCAGGATACTCTCTGTCAAGCCATGATCTATAGAAATCAGTCAGTTATGTAACTCTGGAAAACTCATTAATCTCAATAATTCAGTATTTTCAGTACTCTCAGTGCTCAGTAACCTCAGTAATCACAGTAAATCTCAGTAACTTCAGTACACTTAATCTATCCTCAAAACTCATTATATTCCATCTGTCATCGAAATCTAGTAAACTTATTTTTTGCTCTGTTAAACAATACCACTAGTATTAGTTCAGTTAATTAGTATCAGTTCAGCAAATCAGTTCAGTTAAGTTTTTTAGCTCAGCCCAGGTATTCAATTCAGTATCTTTCAGATGGGAGTAGGATTCAGCACTGAGCGAACCTAGGGATGGGGGCTCACCCACAAGAATAGGACTAAGATCCCTAGAAGCAATCCCTAGGTTCTAGAACTACGTTGCTAGCGTAGGTATGAGATGTCACCCATTAGATAGGACTGACATACTCAAGGGTCACCCGTTAGCAAATTTATATATATAGGACTGATCCTAGGAGTCACCCGTTAGATTAGGACTGACTCAATAACAAATGTTTTTATTAGTGGCACGGTACTGATACCCTTCCAGTCAGGGCAAAGATTAGACCCCAGTGAACTTTGCTTGGGCATGTCGGTTAGATGAACACATCCCACAGTTTCAATTACAGAATAAGGCCTTTCGGACATAGTCAACTCAGCTTAGTAGTACAGATTCAGTACTGTTAGATAAGATCAATTCTTATCATTGTTAATAGACTTCAAGATCACCCATTAGCTAGGAATGATCTCGACTATGATCAATTAGTATCAGAATCATTAGATTTAAAGATCACCCGCTAGATAGAACTGATATTAGACTAAGTCAAATTATCCTTATTATCAGTATACTCATGATCACCCGCTAGATATGACTGATCTCAAATTTAGTTACTCTAAGTAGAACAAAAGTAAGATAGTTCCATCAGAACTTAGAATATTAGATAAGTTGCTCAGTTTTGATTATATCGATTAGTTTGATCATTATAGTTATATCAGGTATATCAGTTGTCATAGCTCACGTTACCAGTATTTAGTTTTAGGACTGTTAGACATAGTCATTCATACCAATTCTTCATAATTTGAACTATAAAAAATAGTCAATAATCTATTCAGTACCTCAGTAACAGTAAAGTCATGTCGTCAGCATTCAGACTCAGCAGTCAGCATCATCACGAGTTCAATTATAGTTGTTTATGCATGTATGTACTCTCATGTTCATATTAGTAATAATTGTTCATGCATATAACCATTTGCGTTTAGCCTAGCTCACTCGTATACTAAGTACATTCAGACGTACTGATGCATTTGTTCTATGGTTGTTTCTCTTATGTTCTATCATAGGATCAAAGGCACGAGCTCCAGATCAGTAGTATAATTCCAGTGTTAAGAGTTTGCAGTGATTCCTTCTTATTTGAGGATGATATGTTTATTGCTTCATTTACTATTTTAGTTCAGTTGCTAAATAGAGTTAGATAGGGACATATCCCATCAACTCCTTAGTCAGACAGTTTAGAAGCTTTCCAAACTATAGCATGTCATACAGTTATTTTAGATTTGTTTTGGTATTGTTATACCTATTTCAGATATTTTGTTATCAGACGTTTATTTAGTTCAAACCTTTTGGCCTTTCATGTTTATGTTTCTACATTTTATATATATTATGTAGTATACAGGTATAGATATCAGTCATGGGTTAGCTTGTGGTCCTTCGGGGTCATGAGCATCGTGTAGCATTCTAGTTTAGAAAATCAGGATGTTACAAATTTGGTATCAGAGCCTAAGGTTCAATAGAGTTCTAGGAAGTTTGAAAGCTGCATCAACTAGAGTCTTGTGCATACGTGTGTTATGCACCACATTTATGTGCAGGAGACTATGAGAATGTAATATTCATATGGTGCCAGCAAGTCAGTTTAACAATAGAGCAGTTAGATTTGTATAGCTTATTTTCTCATCCTTGCATCTATTAATGTTATCTAAAACCTCAGAGAATGTAACAATTTTAAGGTAGAACCTTCTAGTAGTTGCAAGTTCAGTTCATCTCATGCATCATTCATTAGTTTCTGACTCCCGAAGTTTAGTTATAATCTAGTTCATAGATGCCTTATGCATTATCTAGTATCTCCGTAAGCTAAGCGTTCTTAGAGGGAGATAACGTCCCAAGGGGGAGATTCTCCACTTACTCTTAATGCTCTCATGCCTTAGATCCTTCAATTTCTCCTTGTATAACGAATTCAGTCTAGAATATAGCATACTCGTAAGTTGACCTTCAAGTTAGACCTCAGCTATAAGTCAAGTATTCAGAGGTTCAGTTAAGTTCATGATGTTCAGTCCATATGTCATGTAGCAGAATCGGTCATGTTCTCATGTTTTAGTTCAATCTTAGTGCCTTTACCATTGCATGTTTAGTCACATGTTCGTGAGTCAGTTCAGTCATGTATTCATGTATCACATATGCATTGTCAGCTTATCAGTACTTTCAGTCATGTATTCACGTATCATGTCAGTCATTTAATCATGCATCAAATATGCATGGATTCAACTTATCAGTTAAGCATCAGATATGCATTCTCAGTTTAAGAAACTCAGTTAATCGGAACACTCAGTCTTACATTCATAAATCAGCTACCCATGCATCAGATATGTATGTACAGTATGATATGCTTAGTTTTCATTCATGTCAGCCATGAAATCATGATCAGTCATTCATGCTATATATTTGTGTAAGTTGTCTTTTCTCTCATCTCAACCAGTATCATTCGAGGATGAATGTTACCAAGAGGGAGATATTGTAATACCCCGTACGTTTCTAAGTTAGGAAATGAATCAGTTCTCCTATGTATGAAACCTCATATCCTGTGATTCATATTTGGGTACATGATTTACAATGAGTTTACTAGCGATAATATAGCTTATGATGTGTTAGGCATGCTCATGTGAGTTACTCAGAGCAAGGCAAGCTAATATCTTTTGGATTCATCAAGTTTTAGTGTGTGATTCCACAAGAGTAACCTTTGAATGAGGATAACATAATTTATATGTGACATTTTGAAAGATTTAGACCCACCAAATTGTCGAGAATCAAATTATCTTTCCAAAGATTTTAATTTTATAAAAAATCCAACACCCAAGCAAGAAGTTATGGTCCTGCAAAGTAGGAGTGCGATGCATAAACAATAGCACATGGCTACTGGAGCAAGTGTGCGACAGGTTGTACAGCCCACACTCTCAAGTGTGCGATAGCATGTGTGATTCACACCTTAGCTTATGCGATAGGATGTGCAGTGCACACCGTAGCATGTGCGATGAGGTGTGCGACGCACATTTATGATTTCAGCCACAAAAAATACTTAGTTTTTGAGTTATTTTGAGGATAATTAAGTGTTCTAACTCTCCTTACACGTCCCAATACTTAGCCTCACGAAATTTATAGCTTCTAATCATATTCCAACCCTATTAACATCTTAAGTTCATTATCAAAGAGCACAAGAAGAAGAAAAACTACTAGGCTAGCTAGCATAATCAAGCGTGAAGGTACAATCTTTCAACAATTTCATCGCCATTAAGGTATATGTAGTGTTCATCCACGAATTCCTTTCATTCGTAGATTTCAAGAATAATTCTTTGATAACAAAATCATGAATGTTTTGTGGTGATATGGTTGTATTCATGTTGTTGTTTGTGGTTTGTGTTATAGAGTGGGAATTTGATGAACTTCCAGGAAGATTCTGGTCATATAGTTGGAACCCATGAATTTGGGTGGATTAAAGTGGTGTAAGTTTATGAATACACCTATGCCTTAAAGAGTACATGTAAGGTGTTTGATAAAATACCTAAGAGACTATAAATCATGCATTATAGCTAAATTGTGACAAAGTGAAGGATTCATGATAGGCCTCTATTATTCAATGTCATCCGTGTTGATAATGTGTCTTGTGAACACTGTTGGATTACTCATGAACTAGTCTTATGGTATTATGCTATACTTACTAGCTAAACCCACTTATATACAAGATGTAGAATACCCATGTACTTCATGAAATTCCCCATTTTATGATATTATGGATTGTGATTTTAATATGTAATGAGCATGATATTGAAAGCTATGCAAGTATATACATGTATGAAATTCCCTTCCATGAAATAGATTGTTGAGAACCATGCTTAGTATGAAATCCTTTATTTATGATATTGTGGATTATGGACTCTACTCTTATGATCAAGTCAGTCAGGTGTGTCAGTTTCCTTCTATCCAGTCCTGGGGGTACTTGTACCCGAAAAATATAGCTATGTGCCTATATCCATGTCATGTTTTCATGATACTCTCTGTCAAGCCATGATCTATAGAAATCAGTCAGTCATGTAACTCTAGAAAACTCATTAATCTCAGTAATTCAGTATTCTCAGTAATCTCAGTACTCAGTAACCACAGTAATCACGGTAAATCTCAGTAACTTCAGTACTCTTAATCAGTCCTTAGAACTCATTATATTCCGTTTGTCATCAGAATCCAGTAAAATCTGTTTTTGCTCCGCTAAATAATACCACTAGTATCAATTTAGTTAATTAGTATCAGTTCAGCAAATCAGTTCAGTTAAGTTATTTAGATCAGCCCAGTTATTTAGTTCAGTGTCTTTCAGATGGGAGTAGGATTCAGCACCGAGCGAACCTAGGGATGGGGGATCACCTGCTAGAATAGGAAAGAGATCCATAGAAGCAATCCCTAAGTTCCAGAACTATGTTGCCAGCGTAGGTACGAGATGTCACCCATTTGATAGGACTGAAATATTCAGGGGTGACCCGTTAGCTCATTTATATGTATAGGACTGATCCCAGGAGTCTCCTGCTAGATTAGGACTAACTACACAGTAGATATCTTTAGTAGTGATGTGGTACTGACACCCTTCTAGTCATGGCAGAGATTAGACCCCAGTCAGCTTAGCTTGAGGCAAGTCGGTTAGATGAACGTATCCCACAGTTTTAATTACAGAATCAGGGCTTTCAGACACAGTCAACTCAGCTTAGTAGTACAGATTCAGTACTGTTAGATACTGTCAATGCTTATTATTGTATATAGACTTAAAGATCACCCGTTAGCTGGGATTGATCTCAAATATGATAATCAGTAGCAGAATCATTAGATTTAAAGATCACCTGCTAGATAGGACTGATCTCAGACTAAGTCAAATCATCTTTATTATCTATATACTCATAATCACCCACTAGATAGGATTGATATCAGATATACTTACTCTAAGTAGAACAAAACTCAGATAGTTCCATCAGAACTTATACTATCAGATACAGTCGCTCAGTAACGGTTATATCAATTAGTTCGATCATTATAGTTATATCAGCTATATCATTTGTCATAGCTCACGTTATAAGTATTCAGTTTCAGGACTGTTAGACATAGTCATTCAAACCAGTTCTTCATAATTTGAACTGTTAAAATAGTCAATAATCTACTCAGTACCTAGTAACTGTAAACTTATGTCATCAACATTCAGACTCTAGAGTCAGTATTATCACGAGTTTAGTTATAGTTGTTTATGAATGTATGTATTCTCACGTTAATATTAGTTATCATTTTTCATGCATACAACCCTTTGAATTTATCCTACCTCACTTGTATACTCCGTACATTCAGACGTACTGATGCATTTACGCTATGGTGCTTTGTCTTATGTTACACTATAGGTTCAGAGGTACGAGCTCAAGATGAGCAGTAGCATTCCAGTGTTCAGAGTTGCCAGTGAGTTCTTCTTATTCGAGGAGAGTATTATTATTGCTTTATTAGCTATTTTAGTTCAGTTGCTAGATGGAGTTAGTTGGGGACATTCCCCATCAACTCCTTATTCAGACAGTTTAGAGGCTTTTTATACTATAGCATGTCAGACAGTTATTTGAGATTTGTTTTTGTATTGTTATACCTTTTTAAGACATTTTGTTATCAGACATTAATTCAGTTCAAACCTTATGGACTTTTATGTTCATGTTTACGCATTTTATGTATATTATGAAGTATACAGGTACAAATATCAGCCATGGGTTAGCTTGTGGTCCTTCGGGGTCATGAGCACCATGTAGCATTCCGGTTCAGAAAATCAGAGTGTTACACTAGGCTTCTCCTAGGTCATACATACTTCTGTGGTCATAAATGAGAACCCTTGAGTCATAACCAAAGACAACGACTCATCCACTAGTTGTATACACAAACTGTATACCAAACAATGTACTCCAAATGGAGACTACCCTCTATACATTGAGTTCCATATGACTCATATGCATCCGGTACGATCAAGGGAGGGTCATGTCTTTTACAATATAGTATGCTACCCTAACATATTGTCCAAGGTACGAGAGGGGTATGGGAGAGTGGATACGACCCGTATCCGTGGGTACGACACAAGCTCCAAGCCGTACCCAACTTAGAGATGCCAAAATTTGTTATTTTTCTCAATGTTCAAAACCTAGTTATTTCAATTCTCCCCCACATAGATCATTCATATGCAAATGAAGGGTACGTTAAGCATGTACAAAATCTAAGAAATCTTCACACGTCAATTCAATCAATGATAAAAAAGCATTCCACAAGGATACAACACGCATAATGCTCAATTTTAATTAATCATTCATCTCATAGACTTCGTGACCCTAACCTGTTGCTTATTAACATTTACTCAATTCACAACTTATTGACTTTAACCCATCAACTTTCAAAGACATCAACAACTCAAGGCATTGGGGGATTTAACTTATCATCTATCAAAACAGGAATTAATTCGAGGACATGATGATTATATTATTATTTGAGTTTTTAGTTTATTTCAATAGTTCAGAGTTAGTTAGTTCAGACAAACTGTATACCAAACAGTCCACTCCAAATGGAGACTACCCTTGATATAATTGTGTTCCATACGACTCATATGGATGGGGTACGATCAAGGGAATGTCAAGTGATATAAAATTTTGCATGCTACCCTAACATATTTTCCAAGGTACGAGAGGGAGATGGGAGAATAGATACGACCAGTGTCTATGGGTATGACACAAACTCCAAGTCGTACCCAACTCACAGACACCAAAATTTGTTGTTTTTCTCAAGGTTCAAAACCTAGTTGTTTCAATTCTTCCCTACTTGGATCATTCATACGTGAATGAAAGCTACGTTAAGCGTGTACACAATCTAAGAAATCTTCACACATTATTTCAATCAATATTAAAAAATACATTCAACAAGGATACAACACACATCATGCTCAAACCCTAACTCGTTCCTTATTAGCACTTCCTCAATTCACAACTTATGGTCTTCAAGCCATCAACTTTCAAAGACATCAAGAAACTCAAGGCATTGGGGACCTTAACTCATCATCTATCAAAACACAAATTAATTCTATGCACTAGGGACATTAACTCATGGTCTAACAAGGCAAAAATCATTTCACGCATTGGAAACTTTAATGCATTGTCTAACAACGGCATACATCAAAGTAAGGATATTAACGCATACCTCCAATACAAGCTTTCTAAATGGGAAATAAATGTTGGTACTCGTACTTCATGTCCTTTTCCACCTCCCATGTAGCTTTCTTGGACTTTTGGTTCTTCTATATAAAGTTCACCCAAGCGACCTCTTTCATTTGCAAGTGGTAAACTTGTCGATCCAACATTATCATAGGACCTCCTCATACGACGAAAAGTCTGAGATATCAACATATTTTGATGGAACAACTAATGAAGGTTCACCCACATATTTTGTCAACAAAGATACATGGAAAATTGGGTGAATGGAATCCATACTATAAGGAAACTCCAACTCATAGGCAACATTGCCAACCCTTTTCATAGTCATATAGGGATTGACATACTGGGGAATAAGCTTCCACCTTTTGCCAAACTACATCACTCCCTTCATGGGAGATACTTCCAAAAATACCCAATCACCCTTATTAAACTCTCAGTCCCTATGCCTCATATCCTCATAGGACTTTTGACGACTTTGAGTGGTTTTTAATCTATCACAAATCACTTTTACCTTCTTTATGGTTTGGTGACCTAAATCAGGTCCAAGAAACTAACTCTCACAAACTTCATGCAAACCAATAAGAGATCAACATCTCCTACCATACAATGCCTCAAAAGGATCCATGCCAATACTGGAGTGGTAACTATTATTATAAGCAAATTAAGTCAAAAGCAAGTGGTCATACCAGCTACCACCATAATTGATTACACAAGCCCGCAATATACCCTTCAATATTTGGATAGTCCTCTCCACTTGTCCATCCGTTTGTGGGTGGAAAGCGGTACTATGGCATACCTTAGTTCCCAAACCACAGGAATGATGTCTAAAAATATGATGAAAATGGAGGACCACGATCTAAGATAATAAAAGCCAGAGTATCATGCAACTTTATGATCTCGACAAGATATAACTTAGCCTAATCATCCGCTAAGAAATTAGTTGTCACGAGCAAGAAATAGGCGGACTTGGTCATTCTATAAACAATGAACCAAATAGAATCACATTCATTTTGAGATCTAGGGAGACTGATAACGAAATCCTTATTAATTTCCTCCTACTTCCACTCGACCAACATAATGTTTTGGTAGAAACGACCAAGCCTCTTGTGGTAAAATTTCACTTGTTGACAGACCATATACTTGGCCACATAGCTAGCCACATCACGTTTCATATTACTCCACCACTAAAACTCCCTATAGTCATGATACATCTTGGTAGAATCGAGATAAATAGCATACTGGGCTCTTGAGCCTCGACCATGACTCTTTCCCTCAATCCATCAGCATCGAGAAAGCATAGCCTACCCTTGTATCTCCAAATACCATTGCCACTAATTACAAAGTATGTAGATTTATGTTGACCCACATTACTCTTGATTTTCATCATGTTAGGGTCGAATACTTTCTTCTCTTTCATCTCAGCAACAAAAGACAACTGAGATACCAGAAGCATAAATACAACACGATCCTTGGTGTCTGCAAGTTAAACTCCAAGACTAGCCAAACGGTGAATGTACTTCACCAATTCCCGCTTGTTCTTATTTATAAGGGCCAAAGAAATAGGTGATTAATAATTTTCTTATCAAATTTTGTGAATAGTCATGACATAGAGAAATATCCAGAATGTTCCTATGCATAGATAGCTAAGAGCATCAACGACTACATTCATCTTATCACGATGATAATGAAGACCTATATCATAGTCTTTCTATAGCTTGAGCCACCTTCTTTGCTAGAGATTTAACTCCTTTTGAGTAAATACATATTGAAGGCTAGTATGATCGGAAATAATATCGACATAAACACCATAAAGATAATACTGCCAGAGCTATAATGCAACCAAGAACGATACGAGAAGTATCACAATACACCACACAACCATCACAACCCTTGGGCAAGGTCAAAACTAGAGCCGAAGTTAATTTTTCTTCAAACATCTCAAAACAACCCTCACACACATCGAACCAAAATAACTCGACCTTCTTTCAGTCAACTTGGTCAATGGGGTAGCTATAATGGAAAAAATCTACACAAACCATTTATAATAATTGGCTAGGCCCAAGAAGTTGTGAATATCAATTAGAGTTGTAGGTCTAGGACACTTCCTAACCTCCATAACCTTTTGGGGAGCTGCCATAATTCCTTCACTAGAGATGACATGACTAAGAAAGTCTACGTGTTTCAACTAAAACTTGCATTTGGTGAACTTGGCATACAAACGATGATCCTTCAAAGTTTGCAATACAACACAGAGCTGATCTACATGATATGCCTAACTCTTAGAGTACACTAAGATATCATCGATGAAGACAATGACAAACATGTCCAAGCACGGATGGAAGACCATATTCATCAAATCTATGAAAGTCGTCGGGGCATTGTTCAACCCAAAAGACATGACAAGAAACTCATAGTGACCATACCGGGTTATAAAGACAGTCTTAAGAATATTTGCATCCCTATTCTTAAGCTGGTGATAACCCAATCTAAGATCGATCTTAGATAAATACTTTGCACACTGAAGTTGATAAAAGATTCATCGATCCTAGGAAGAGGATAATTATTATTTATGGTTACTTTGTCCAACTGATGATATTCAATGCACATACAAAGGGAACCATATTTCTTGCACACGAACAACACGAAAGCACTCTATAGTGACAAACTAGGGAAGAAAAAATATTTATCTAAGAGGTCTTTCAATTACTCCTTAAGCTCTTTAAACTCCGCCAGAGCTATTCTATAAAGAGGGATAGAGATTGGACGAGTGTTTGAAATAAGTCAATACCAAAATCAATTTCCATATCGGGAGAAAGACTAAAAAGATCATTGGGAAACACCTTAGGAAACTCTGACCACATGATACAAACACCCCTTTGCAATCAACTTACGAGCTTTAGGATAAAACATAAATCTTTCCTTAGGAACTAGAGAACCACCTTCCTATACAATAAATGACTCTTTAGGGAAATTAAACATGACCTTAGAGGTCTAAAAATCTAAGAAAACATAGTAAGAGTGCAACCAATCCATCCTTAAAATAATATCGAAATCAACCATGTCTAACTCTATAAAGTCTACAATAGTTTTTCTTCAACTAACAGATACCACACACCCTCTATAGAGCTAATGAACAACAACCCATCTTCTATCAAGGTAGAAATATAAAAATAAACTGATAGAGTCTTGGGACCATAATGAAGATGCACAGCCATATTCGAGATATAAGAAAGAGTAGACCCTGGATCAAGCGAATAATACATATCACGGGAGAAAAGTCTTAACATAACTATGATATTATCATGATATGCTTTATAATTTTTGTGAGTAGAAGTGCATACAAGCAGTTTTGGCCAGCACTAGTGCCAAAAAAAATCCAAGAAAGACATAGCACCCTTTGGTGCAGGAGAAGGTAGAGTAGTAATAGAGACCCTATTGGCCCAAGAAGCTACTAGAGAGGGTCACTCACGTAGCATGTTCCTAACTTGAACAAAATGAAAACACCAGTCTCTCCACTTCTCGCACTGACCATGATGACTCTTACCATAGAATCTGCAAAGAGAGCGAGATGGAGCCGACTGAGCATAATTAATCTAGAATTAGGTACCTTGTGCCTGAAACCCTCCTCTAAACTGAGATTAAAAATCACCCAATGCCTTCAGGTAAGGAGAGTGAACACTGGCTGAGGAGAATGAACCTGAACTCCCCAACTTCTTTTATGGCCACTTGCCACCACATTGCTTTAATGGCCTAAATTTCCTTATTTGCTTCTCACTAAGATCAAATTGATTTTTTATCATCCTCCACTTATTGTATATATTTAATAAATCTATATATATCCATGTTATCAATCAACAAAGCTACCTTGCTCTTGATAACTAACTCATTGGATAATCCCAAAACAAACTTGCACATCCTAGCCCTCACGCTAATAACTATCTTAGGAGCATACCTTGATAATTAATGGAATTTCAAGGCATACTCTTGAACAGATATCCTCCATTACTTTGTTTAATACCCCATATTAATCTTAGTTTAGTTCAGCTCATAGTACATGCTTAAGAGGCTTAAATCCTGAAAATTTAGCTTAGTGTTGGGGACTTCGCCTTATTTTAGACTCTTAACTTTGATGATTTTCAAAGTGACCTTCCCGACTGCGAGATGTAACTTTTTTAGTTCATTCATGTTTAGGGGTGTTATTAAGATGTCGTGGGTAAGTTTTGTATTTTTTTTGAGGATTGAGGAACGTTTTAGTTTTATTTCTAATAGCTCAACGCCATTAGACTGCATTGCGGTAGAATAGTGATGGCATCTTTGGTGCATCATGGTGACGGAATAATCGTCATCCTAGTTATGAATTTAAATTGCAAAAGAAAAGTCTTGTCTTTTACCATCTCCTAAATTCATAAAAACACGGGATTAAACTGTTAATAGGGCATTGTATGCCAAAATTTCCATATTTCTGAAATAATCTGTAAAACTGATATGCTGAAATCTGATAACTGAATAATTGATAAACTGTATGCTATAGTCAATACAACCAAAACTAAATCAATATGGCAATGCTTTTAAATATGATGAGAAAGCATGATTAGAAGACCAAAAATGATAATAGAAGGATTTATCCTGAATTGTATGACGATGAAATGGAAACTTTAATATCCATAGCATACTATAATTCATTCCCCTTGAAAACAATTGTAATCTTAACTTGAAATCAAAATAAAAAATAATTCATGGAGATAATTCGTTTAAAGCATGGAATACTAATAATTAATCCTTCAAAGAGGATTCTTGGACTCTATGGTGAAAGGAAACCATAGATAAACATCGCATATACCTTTCATACTTAAATCTTAAAAGACAACAACTTTCTAGAAGGGTTCCCTGGATTGGAACACCTGAGTTCTTGGTTTTCTTGAAAAGAAGATGATTTAGCTTGATGAATTTTGAAAAAGGTTAGGGTTTATTTGAGAGAAATATGGAAATTTTGGCATACAATGCCCTATTACCAGTTTAATCCCGTGTTTTTATGAATTTAGGAGATGGTAAAAGACAAGACTTTTCTTTTGCAATTTAAATTCATAACTAGGATGACGATTATTCCGTCACCATGATGCACCAAAGATGCCATCACTATTCTACCGCAATGCAGTCTAATGGCGTTGAGCTATTAGAAATAAAACTAAAACGTTCCTCAATCCTCAAAAAAAATACAAAACTTACCCACGACATCTTAATAACACCCCTAAACCCTAGGATGATTAAATTAGATGTTGAATCATGATGAGTAATTGTTGAATAATGGTGTCTACATATATTATGCCTATCATTTGTTTGATTAAATGCCTAGATGAAGGAAAAGTGTCTAACTAGCATGATACCGTGAAATCCCCATGTATGTACAAGTTATGCCTATCACAAGTTTTGATGAAATGCTTCTATAAATTTATTATGGATTATGATGTTAGTTTTATGTTCAAGTAAGTTAAGCATGGTCAGTTTTCTTCCATCGAGTCCTTAGGGTACTCGTACCCAAAACATTAGCTGTGTTCCTAGAGCCATGTAATGTTTTCACGATACTCCCAGTCAAACTATGAATCCTTTGACTTTAGACAGTCTTATGACTTAGAAAATCTCCATAATCTTATGTACTCAGTTAGTTATCAGATATTAGTAGTATTTTGTCAGTCAACAGAATTCAGTAACTCAGCCCATGTTTAGTTTAGTAAATCATGTTCAATGTCCATTAAGATGGGAGTAGAAATTAGCATTGAGTGAACCCAAGGGGGGGGGACATACACTATTAGATGAGGTTGTGATCCTTAGTTGTCATCCTTTCATTCTAGAACTATGTAGCCATCATAGGTTGATACATCAACACTATTGATGAGGGTTGATGAGGGGGATAAGCACTGTCAGATAAGGACCCCACCATTCTAGTATAGGGGACACTATCAGATGAGGGTCACCCACAGCCTGTCCTTACCAATAACGCGGTATTCACATACTTTCTAATTGGGGTTATAGATTGGAACCCAACTCATCCATAATGGCATATTAGGGGCATGTCTGTTAGATAACTACTTCCCACACTTTCTTCTTACAGAATCAAGACTATCAGATACAGTCAATTAGTCTTAATGATAGAACTTAGATAGTTCTTCAGATTTTAGGACTTTTAGATATAGTCAACTCAGATACAGTACAGAAGTCAGATAGTTCTATCATATCTAGGACTATCATGTTATCACAATATTAGTGTCAGTTGTTATGTCTCTTGCATGTATTCTCATACTTATAATAGTTAGTCAGTTCTTCTTATTATTTATGCATATGAACCCCATGTATTCATCTTAACTTATATGTATATCAGTACTTTCAAAGTACTGATGCATTTGTGTTATGGTGTCTTATACCATAGGTTTAGAGACACGAGCTCCAGATCAGCAGCAGATTCCAGTTTTAGCAGTTAGAGTTAGAAGTTAGTCCTCATCATTTAAGGATATGATTATTTCCCTATTATCTTATTAATTATTTTATTAGTTGGAGTTAGTTGGGGACATATCCCATCAACTCCTTACTCAGACAGTTCAGTCAATTATAGGCTTTCTAGACTATCATGTTTCAGACTTCAGTATTTTTTTTCTTTTGGGTATTCTGTTACCCCACACAGATTTTATATCATTCAGATCATGTTTAATATTGAACCTTATGGCTTTTCAGTGCATGTTTCCACATTATTATGTTACATTATGCAGTGTATTGGTACAAATATTAGTCATGGGTTATCTTGTCATCCTCTGGGGTCATGATCACCGTGTAGCATTTCGGGTGTTAGATTTGGGGCATTAAAAACTTTGTATTAGAGCTAAGGTTCAATAGATTCCTAGGAAGTTTGAAAGCTCGATCTAGTAGATTCTTCAACATGGGTGTGTTATGGGCCACATTTATGTATAGAAAGATATAAGATGTTTTAGGAATAGTTTTCCCTAATTCATTATTTATGTCATGCCAGTGAGCATACTCTCAAGTCGATATCTCAGTCTAATTCATTTCTCCCTTTCTTCTACAGAACATGCCTCCTAAAAGAATAAATAAAAATCAGTCAGCCCCTCAGCCTGAAGATCCTTTGGGCGATCATGTTACTCATGCGGAGTTCAGGGCAGTATTCACTACTCTTGCTAAGTTAGTTGTCACTCAAAATGAATGGCCAGTAGTCATTCTAACCAACCCAGAGGCCAATTTAGCCACAACTAGGATTCGGGACTTTACTCAAATGAATCCTTTATCCTTTCTCTGGTCTAAGGTAGATGAGGACTCTCAAGAATTTATTGATCAGGTTTAGAAGGTGACAGAGATCATGGGGTCGACTACTGTTGAGAGTACTAAGATAGCTGCATTTTAGATACAGGATGCGGCTCATACTTGGTTCAAATAGTAGAAGTTAAAAAGGTCAAGTGATGCAGGACCTATAGAGTGGAAGGAGTTTGTCACTGCATTCTTAGACAGATTCTTTCCCCAAGAGCTTAGAGAGGCTAAGGTGTTAGAATTCATCAACCTTTGGTAGGGTAATATGATGGTAAAAGTGTATTTTCTTAAGTTTACTCAATTAGCCAGATATGCCCCTCATGTGGTTACAGACAATAAAGCCAAGATGAGTAAGTTCTCTTCTGGGGTAAACGATAGCATGGTAAATGAGTGTAGATTTTCCATGCTAAAAAGTGACATGCATTGAGCTAGGCTTATGACTCATGCTCAGCCGATAGAGAAATAGAAGATTAAGCAGAGGGAGAAGTAGAATAAGACAGCAAAGATAGGTAGTTACAACTTCGTTCAACCTAAATCAGAAAGAGAAAACCGTTCACAGTTTCATCCTAAGTCATCAGTTCCATCTCCTTCATTAGCCAGTGCTCCAATTCATAAGTTCAGGGAGGGTAACAGAGATAGAGCGCCATACTCTAGGTCTCAGGGCAGTGTTAGCAATGACTAAACTAATCCCCTTTGTTAGACTTATTGTAAGAACCACAAGGGTGTTTGCAAAGCTGATAGCGATGTCTATTTTCACTGTGGCAAGCCAGGACACAGAGTCAGAGACTTCCCTCAGTCAGGTATTAGAGTCATCTCCACTCCTCAGCTCAGTCCGTTTTCCTGAATTATCAAGGTGCCACCTTCAGTGCTACTAGTGGGCAACACCTAAATTATATATATGCTCTTTAGTCCTGATAGGATCAGGAAAATTCTCTTGATGTAGTTATTGGTACATTACAGATCTTTCATGTTCATGTTTACACTTTGCTAGATCCAAGAGCTTCTTTGTCTTTTGTTACTCCTTATATAGCAGTCGATTTTGGATTTAGTCCCAAAATTCTAGCAGAGCCCTTTTTTGTCTCTACCCTAGTAGGTAAAACCATCATATCCCTTTGGGTATACAGAAACAGCTCAGTTATGGTATCTCAAAAGGTCACTTTAGCAGACATAGTCGAATTAGAGATGACTAGTTTCGATGTCATTCTCAGCATGGATTGCCTTCATTCCTGCTATGCCACAGTCAACTGCAGAAATAGATAGTCTAGTTTCAGTTCCTAAATGAACCCATCCTTCAGTGGAAAAGAGTGTATCTGCTTTAGGGGTCAGCTTATTTCCTACCTTTGGGCAAGGAAAATGATATCTAAAGGATGTGTCTATCATCTAGTTTGAGTTAAGACACTAGTTCCGAAACTCCCATCCTTGAATCAATTCCAGTTGTAGGTGAATATTTAGATGTCTTTCCCAAATATCTTCGAATTCCTTCCTAAAAGGAATGGACTTCGGTATTGATTTTTTCCAGATACTTAGCCTATCTCTATTCTGCCAAACAAAATGGCACCAGCAGAACGTAGAGAACTAAAAGAACAATTGATGGATCTCTTTGATATGTGATTCATCAGGTCCAATAATTCTCTGTAGGGTGCTTTAGTATTATTCGTGCGAAAGAAAAATGGTTCTCTCAGAATGTGTATAGACTAATGTCAACTAAATAAGGTTACAGTCAAGAACAAGTATCCTCTTCCCAAAATCCATGACTTATTTGACCAACTTCAGGGTGACATTTATTTCTCTAAGATAGACCTTAGATCCGGCTATCATCAGCTCAAATTCAGAGATAGTAATATTCCAAAAATAGCTTTTCGTACCTGGTATGGTCACTTTGAATTCCTAGTCATGTCATTTGGTCTTACCAACGCCCCTACCTCTTTCATGGACTTGATGAACCATGTGTTCAAGTAGTACTTAGACATATTTGTCATAGTTTTCATAGATGATATTCTAGTCTATTACCACAGTGAGCGTGATCATGCAGACCATCTCAGAACAGTATTTCAGACTCTTAGAGATTATCAACTATTTACCAAATTTAGTAAGTGCGAATTTTGGCTAAGTTCAGTAGCATTCCTTGGTCATATCATTTTCGGTGATGGAATTAGAGTTGATCCTCAAAAGATCAAAGTAGTAAAAACTAGCCTTAACCTATCTCTCCATTAGATATTAGGAGTTTCTTGGGCTTGGCTGGCTATTACCAACGGTTTGTTGAGGGTTTTGCTTCTATTGCATCCCATATGTCTACATTAACTCAGAAGAAAGTTAAGTTTCAGTGGTTAGATCCTTGCAAGAAGAGTTTTCAGGAGTTGAAGACCCAACTCACCTCATCTCCAGTCTTAGCTCTCCCAGATGGTTCAGATGGGTACATAATGTATTGTGATACATCCATAGTTGGTTTTGGTTGTGTCCATATACAACATGGTAAGGTCATAGACTATGCCTCCAGAGAACTTTAAGCCCATGAGAAGAATTATCCTACTCATGATCTTGAGTTAGCAGCCATAGTCTTTTCCTTGAATATTTGGAGGAATTATCTCTATGGAGTTCATATTAATGTCTTAATAGATCATAAAAGTATTTTGTATGTCTTTTCTCAGAAAGATCTCAATCTTCATCAGAGAATGTGGTTAGAGCTATTGAAAGATTGTAACATGAGTGTCCTTAATCATCCGAGCAAGGCCATCATAGTGGCCGATGCTCACAGTAGACTATCCATGGGTAGTGTTTCTCATGTTGAGGATAGTAAGAAGAAGGTAAATAATCATGCATCAGATATGCATTCTCATTACAAGAACCTCAGTCATGCATACATGAATCAGTTACACATGCTTCAGATATGCATGCTCAGTATAATGCATTTAGTTTATCAGTCATAAGATCATGTTCCAGCTACTCATGTTGATATTATTGTTTCCTCTCTCAGTCAGTTCCATTTGAGGATAATTGTACTCAAGAGGGAGATATTGTAATACCCGTTCCTTTTTCCTAGCTAAAAATCATCTCAAGGATGCTAGGAATTACTTTGAAATGTAAACCTATATTTGTACACATGGTATTTTTAGATTTTCACTCTCTATCATGTGGGAAATTGAGTTATCTTTCCAACAGTACAAATTTTATCCAAATCCGACATCAGACGAGAAAGTTATGGACGTTTTACTTGGAACTATCAGAAACGCCCAGGTATGACAGCCAAGTTGATGGACTGCTACATAAGTGACGGACCATTATAACCAAGGTAGTTGAGCTATGTACTAGATAAGGACTGACGGATAAGTTGACGGACCGTCAAAGTTGTGATGGAACATCATCTAGGACATCAACTCTTATCCAGTGAACCCCATTTTTGGTCCGCGTCAAATGGGCTATGTAACTGACTATAAAGTGTCCGACGGACCATCAGTCGGACCGTCACATGCCACATTTAGTTTATTTCTTGGTTGTTTTAACATGGGTATTTTGGTCACTGACCACTCTCCTATATACCCAAATGAGTCCGAATTCAGCCATTTTGATCATTGTTATTCCACAAACAAAAACTAGGGTTTCTCTCTAAAATTAATCCCCAAGAACAAGACCCAATCCACTTTAAGAATCGAAATATTTCAAACCCTTCAAGTTCAAAAACTTCAAGAACCCTGAGTCAAGTTTATGTAGTGTTCATCTATGGATCCAATCCATTCATAGAGCTCAAGAACCATGTTTAAACTACTATTTTGTTAAATTTTTGTAGTGATATGAGCATGTACATGTTGATGATTGTTGTTTAAGTTTCAAGATGATATCTAGAGGTGTTTTCATGGAATATATATTCTTGTTAGTTGAAAACTATGAACTTTAGGTGGTGCAAAATGGTGCAAGTTATGAAACAAACCTATGAGTTAAAGAATGCATACAAGGTGTTTGATAAAATGCTTAGGATGCTAAAAATTCATGGTTATATGGTTTCATAATGTATAAATGACAAATCCAAGTTAAAATGCATGCAAGGTGTTCGATAAAATGCTTAGGATGCGAGAAATCCATGTTTATATACTTTAATATAAATTCCATGCTTTTCATTTGTTGCTATTATTATGGTATGAAGCATGTCTAATAATGGAGATATATAATATGCATATGAAATATCGCTATGCACTCCCCACCATGCTTAATATGTTTAGGAACTACATGATGTATAATATCCCCTATTTATGTTAATATGAATTGTGGACTTCAATCTTATGATCAAGTCAGTCATGTTGTGTCAGTATTCTTCCATCAAGTCCTGGGGGTATTCGTACCCGAAATAGCTGTGTTCCTAGAGCGATGTCATCTTTCACGATAAACAAAATCAAGCCATGATTCAGTAGAATTCAGTCAGTCATGTGACTTAGGAAACCTCATGTGTCAGTCAGTTATCAGATATCAGTAGTATTCCATCATTCAACAAAATTCAATATGTTCCACTCACGTACAATCAGTTAAATCATGTTCAATCTCTTCATATGGGAGTAGGAGTTAGCATCGAGTTAAACCAAGGATGAGAACTCACCTATATATGAGGGTGTGATTCTTAGCAGTCATCCTTGCGTTCCAGAACTATGTAGGTAGCATAGGTTGAGACATAGTATCCTATTATATGAGGGTAGATGAGGTGTCTTAACCTGTTATATAAAGGTTCCCATAATTCTTACTAGAGTTACCCGTTATATGAGGGTTGCTCACATGTTGTCTTTACTAGTGGTGCGGTATTGACACCCTTTCAGTCAGGGCACAGAATGGACCCCAGCTTAGTCATAATGGCACATATTGGGCATGTTAGTTAAACAACTACCTCCCACAGTTTCAGAATCAGTCTCAGTAAAAGAACTCAGATAGTTCTTCAGATATCAGTATACTAGGACTGTTAGATACAGTTAAATTTAGTTATAGTACAAAACTTAGATAGTTTCATTAGATTTAAGACTGTTAGATACAGTCGTCCATGTTATCAGAACTACAGTTTTAGCCATATCAGATATCAGTAAACCATCTATTAGAATATAGATCTAGTTATCATGTACTCATGATCTCAGTTACTATGTGTGTATGTTTACACTCTCACGTTCATATCAGTCAGTCAGTTAGCATTGTTTATACATGTAAACACTTTTCCATTAGCCTACCTTACTCGTATACTCAGTACTCCAGTTGTACTGATGGATTTGTGCTATGGTGGTTTCTTTTATGTTACACCATAGGTTCAGAGACATGAGCTCCAAATCAGCAGTAGCATCCAAACGTAGAGTTGCAGTGAGTCCTCATCCATTCGAGAATGATATTATTTTATTCCATTTATTATTTCAGCTCAGTTTTGTTAGACGGAGTTAGTTGGAGATATGTTCCTTCAAATCCTTATTCAGACAGTACTTAGAGGCTTTCAGATTCAAAATTCAAATTTAGTTAAGATTTGATTCAGTTTTCAGTTGTTTTTTGTATCTTTCACCCATATGGCTATTAGGTTTTAACAGATTTTTATTTAGTTGAACCTTATGGCCTACAAGTTTATATCTTTTGTATTATTATGTTGTATATTGTAGGGTATAGGTATAGATATCAGTCAAGGGTTAGCTGGTGGTATCGCAGACCTTCACTGGAAATTGCGAAATGCCATTTGGCTTGGCTCTACGATGCACTGGAGTGCCAGTTGGGACATTGTTTTACAAAAATATATATAACTCTTCACCCGAGTTTCAGATATTGGTGAATTTTATATTGTTGGAAAGCTTGCTGAATTTCCTATGCAATACCAGGATCTAAGCTGAGAAATACTGAGTATTTAAAAAAAATTATAAGATGACTCATGTACTTAGAGCTAAGTCAAGCTTGAGAAATATGGGGTATTACAATATATCCCCCTTGGGAAATATTCGTCCTCGATTGAGACTGATTAAGTGGAGAAATATTAATAGACTAAGTTGACTCACCGAACATACATATCTAATACATGACTACATGACTAGACTACTTACAAGCTGAGTTCACATACTAAACTTGCATATCTAATGCATGAAATACATGACTAAAGCAACTGCTAAGCTGAATTTTAATACTAATCCTACTTATCTGATGTATAAAATACATGACTTGAAGTACATGTCTAAACTCATTCATGAATGCATGACTGAATATGCAACGATAAGGAATACCAAATTTATAATTATATCTGAACATAGAACTGAGTAAAGCTAAGGAATACTGCTACCGTAAGATGGATCTGAGTTTGCGGAGAAGAGGTGAGATACTTGGTCTGCATATCTATTTTTTCTTTCCAAGTAGCTCCCTCAATGGACCGACTCTGCCAAAGAACTTTGTCTAAAGGAATTGCCTTATTCCTCAACCTGCGAATCTGATGATCGAGGATCTAAACTAGAACCTCTTCATAAGAGAGATTATTCTTAATATTTATGTCCTCTAAGGGGACTATGATTCCTAGGTCACCAATTAATTATTTTAGCAAGGAAACATCGAATACTTGGTGTACTGAAGCTAGATCTGAAGGAAACTCAAGCTCATAAGCTACCTTTACGAAACTACTGAGAATTCTATAAGGACGAACATTTGGGGACTGAGCTTTTCCTTTTCACCGAACCTCTTTACCCTCTTCATTGGAGGGATTTTCAAGAACACAAAATCACCGACCTCAAGTTTGAGATCTTTCCTCCTCACATCTACATATGATTTCTATTGGTTCTAGGCAGCCCTAATTCTTTTTCTGATTAACTGAACCTTCTCTAAGGCATCAAACACTAAGTTAGTCCCTAAAACTATGGCCTCACCTACCTTGAACTAATCTATTAGATATCTATATCTCCTACCATAGAGAGCTTCAGACGGAGCCATCTGAATACTTGAATGATAGTTGATATTATATCTGAATTCGATCAAAGGCAAGTGGTCATCCCAACTACCGTTAAAATCTAAAATAGATACCCTTAGCATATCTTCTAGAGTTTGAATGGTCCTTTTTGCTTGACCATCTATCTGAGGGTGGAAGGTTGTAATAAAATGAACTTGGGTACCTAGACTCTTTTGGAATGCAATCTATAAGTAAGAGGTAAACTGAGTACCTCTATCTAAGATAATAGATTTTGGGACTCTGTGTAACCTGGCCAACTCTCTGATATAGAGTTTGGCATAGTCCTTAGTTGAATAGGAAGTATGGACTGGCAAGAAATAAGCTGATTTGGTCATCTTGTCTATGATAACCCATATAAAATCATGCCGATGACGAGTAGGAGGCAAACCCATCACAAAGTTCATGTTCACTTCTTCCCATTTCCATGAGGAAATACTGAACTCCTACATAGACCCACTAGTCTTCTGGTGCTCAATCTTAACTTGTTGACACATAGAGCATTTAACTAAAAATTTTGCATTATCTCTCTTTATCCTACTTCACCAATAAATCTCCTGCAAATCATGATATATCTTAGTGTCCCTTGGAGTAATAGCGTAACGCACACCATGCACTTTTTCAAGAATTCATTGCCTTAAGTCGTCTATACCTGGAAAAACACTATCTCCCCCTTAGGGGAAAACCAATACTTTCTGATCTCTAACTAACTCTTTCATCTTAACAAGATTGGGATCTCTATCCTATTTTTCCTTCACCTCAGAAACTAGAGAGAATTGGGAACTATTTTGCGCCCATACACTACCTTCTGCTGAATCGACCAAGTGGATATCTAGTTGGGCAAGCTAATGACTTGTAGAACTAACTTCTTCTTATCATCCTCAACATGAGTAACACTACCCACAGACAGTCTACTAAGAGCATCAGCCACTACATTGGCCTTGCCAGGATGATAAAGAACATTCATGTCATAATCTTTCAATAACTCTAACCACATTGTCTGACACAAATTTAAATCTTTCTGAGAAAAGACATACTATAATCTCTTGTGATCTATGAAAACATCTACATGCACCCTATACAAATAGTGCCTCCAAATCATTAAGGCAAATACTATTGCTACTAACTCAATATCATAATTCGGATAATTCTTCTCATGGGGATTATTCTATCTAGAGGTTTAGGCTATGAACTTACCTCTATGCATAAGAAAACAACCCAAACCTACTCTAGATTCATCACAGTACACAACAAACCCATCAAAACTATTTGGTAGAGTCAAAACTGGGATTGGGTTGAGTTGAATCCTTAATTCTTAAGAACTCTTCTCGCAGGAATCTGACCACTGAAACTGGATATTCTTCTAAGTCATCTGTACATGGGGGATGCAATAGATGAATACCCTTTAAAAAACCAATGGCAATAGCTAGATAAACCCAAGAAACCCTAAATATCTGATGGAGAGATGGATCTGGGCCAGTTTCTCACTACCTCGATCTTTTGAGGATCAATACTAATACCATCACCGGAAATAATATGTCCAAGGAATTCTACTGACCTTAGCCAAAATTTGCACTTACTGAATTTGGAGAACAATTGATGAGTTCTAAGAGTCTGAAGTACTATTCTGAGGTGATCTGTGTGATTATTCTCGCTACAGGAGTAGACAAGAATGTCATCGATGTAGAACATAAGAAACATGTACAAGTACTACTTGACCATAAGGTTCATCAATTCTAATAAAGCTGTTGGATCATTAGTAAGACCAAAGGACATTACTAGAAACTCAAAGTGACCATGCCAGATTCAAAAAGATATTATCGAAATGTCACATTCCCTGACTTTGAGCTGATGATAGCCTGATCTGAGGTCTATCTTAGAAAAATAACTAGCACCTTAAAGTTGGTCAACTAAGTCATCAATTCTAGGATATGGGTACTTATCTTTTACTATGAACTTGTTCAGTTGATGATAGTCTACACACATTCTAAAGGAACCGTCTTTCTTATGCACGAACAAGACTGGTGCACCCCACGGGGAAATGCTAGTCTGATGAATCCCTTATCTAAGAGATCCTTTAGCTATTCCTTTAAATCTATGAGTTCTGCTGGAGCCATTCTATATGGAGGAATAGATATAGGCTAAGTATTTGGAAGAAGGTCTATTTCGAAGTCTACTTCCCTAACAGGAGGAACTCCAGAAAGATCTTCGAGAAACACATATGAGAATTTATTTATACTGGAACTTACTCAAGACTAGGCATTTCTGAACTAGAGTCTTTGACTCACACAAAATAATAGAAATACCCCTTATATATCATTCTTCTTACTTTATGGTATAAAATCAACTGACCCTTAAGCGTTGCAGTACTACCCCTCTCTTCTAGGACTGGTTCATTTGGAAACTGAAAGTGAACAATTCTGCATCAACAATCAACTAAGGCATAGCATGAATAGAGCTAATCCATGCTTTAAATAATGTCAAAATCTGTCATCTCTAATTCTATTAAGTCTGTGGAAGTGACTTTCTGAGATATCATAGTCGAACAGTTCCTATATACACGCTGGGCTATGATAGACTGACCCATTAGGGTAGAGACTAAGAATGGTTCTGTTAAGATTTCTTGTTTGAATTTGAAGTCAACTATTATGTAAGGATTTATAAAATACAAAGAAGCTCATGGATCGAATAAGGCATAAACATATAAATAGAAGATCTATAACGTGCCAGTGACCACGTTAGGAGAACTTTCCTGATATTTTCTACACTGTAGTGCATAGAGCCTATTTGGGTATTTTCCCACTAGTGGCACTAGAAATAACACCCTGCTGATTTAGGTGACTGCAATGAGGAAAAGGACTATTCTACTAACCTTGAGAATTTGACTAAGGACAATCCCTGACTTTGTGTCCCGGCTTGCCATAACCAAAAAAAATATCATTGTCTACTCTACAGATACCTTGGTAGTTCCTATGACATATCTAACATAGAGGATTTGTTCGGGCACTGCTGAACTACCCTGAGATTCAGAGCCTAGTTCCCCATTTTTGTTTCCATTTTTGAACTTAGGTACTGGAGCACTAGCTGAGGATAGAACTGGAATAGAATGCTTTAGGCAGAACTGGGAATAGTTACTGCCCTCTAACTTAGGCTGATTAAAATTAAAGCTACTTGTTCTAGCTCTTTCGTTCTCCGTCTCTCTCTCTCTGATCTTAGCCACTTCTATCTACTAAACATGGACCATGATTCTTGATATGTCTATCTTCATAATTAACATTATTATTCTACACTTCTTAACCACACTATCTGATATCCCAGATATGAACTTACTCATTCTGTACTTACTATCTTCCACTACATGGGGAGCATACATGGCTAACTAAATTAACATAAAAGAATATTCTTTCACGCTCATAATACCTTGCCTGAGGTTGATGAACTCTAACACCTTGGCTTCTCTCAGCTCTAATCGAAAGAATCTATCTAGGAAGGCAGTAGTAAATTCTTTCCACTCTAAGGGCTCTGCATTTGTGCCTCTGTCTACCTTCCACTGCTTAAACCATGTATGATCTACATCTTGTAGTTGATAGGTAGCTAGCTCAGCACTCTCATTAGAAGTCACTCCCATGATATTTGTGACTTTCTAAACCTAATTAAGGAATTCCTATGGATCCTCTTCTGACATAGATTCTGAGAATAAGGGAGGATTCATTTGGTTAAATTCTCGAATCCTGGCTATATCTATATTTGCCACTAGGTTGACCAAAACAGCAACTGTCTATTTATTCTGAGCTACTACAGAATTTGCTAGAGTAGTGAATACAGCTCTAAATTCTAGATGAGAGACATGCTCATCCAGGGGATCTGCCTGAATGAGTTGAGATGTTGATAGATTTTTGGTTCTTCTTTTGTTAGTCCTCTTGGGAGGCATATTCTATAAATGAAAGAAAGAAATGTATTAGATTGAGAGTTTAACTTGAGCTCGTGCTCACTCGCACAACATGAATAATAAAAAAAGGAAAACTTTTCATAAAACATCTCATAGGCTTCTATCCAAAAGTGTGGCATGCTACACAACCATGCACAAGACTCTACGTGATGTGGCTTTCAAACTTCCTAGGACATTGTTGAACCTGGATTTGATACCAAGTTTGTATTGCCTCAAGTCTTACCCTAAACGCTACATGGTGCTTATGACCTGAAGGACCATACACTAACCTATGGCTTGTATCTGTTATGAACACTGAGTAATATACTGTGATATGTGCTGAATAATAGGATGAAATGCCATAAGGTCTAAAACATCTTAAATACTGATGAAAATGTCAAACTGTAATAACTATCTAAAAATTGAATACTTCTTAGACTTTACTCTGAAAAGCCTCTAACTGAACTATCTAAAAGTGGAGTTATTGGGACAATACACCAACTAACTCCATCTACTTAAATACTGAGTCTACTAAAATAATAAAATAGAAAAATACCCTCGATTGATGAGGACTCACTAATAACTCTGATATGCTGGCGGAATTTGAATCTGTCCATGCGCGGTTGGGAACCTGAGCATTTGAACCTATGATATGAGACATCATAGGACAAAGAAATAGTATTTGTCAGAACGTGGAATGTACTGGTATGCTAGATGTGGTGAGGTTGAATAAAAGGGTTCATATGCATGAACAATAACTGATTGAATGATATAGAGTAACTGAACATAAGAGTATATGGATAAGTGATCTTGCTCTACTGAGTATGTAATACTATGCATACATATGTATGTATACTATAACTGAGTTTTGCTGAAGCTGAGTATTGAGTTTTGATACTGAGTAACTGATAATCTGGATTTATTGATAACTGATTTACTGATACTGATATACTATATCTGACAGTCCTGATTCTGTAGAGCTAAACTAAATTCTATTCTAAGATTCAAACTGAAATTGTACGAGGTAATCATCTAACTAACTTGCACTAAAAAAATAAGATAACTGAGTTGGGTCAAATCTGTAACTCAAATTAGAAGGGTCTCAGTACCATGCCATGGGTAAAGACAACTGAAGAGATACCCTCATTTGAAAGGTATTCTAATGGGAATGGTGGAACCCTCATCTTACAGGTTAAAACACCTCATCAACCCTCAACTGGCGGGTTGATGTCTCAACCTATGCTGGCTATGTAGTTTTGGATTGCAAAGATTGTTTCTAAGGGCCACACACTCTACTGGTAGGTGATCTCCCATCTTTGGGTTCATTTGGTGTTGAATCCTATTCCCATCTGAAAGACCCTAAACTAATTATACTAAACTAAACTAGATGATACTGAGTTTACTTAGTTTTCTTGAGTTTTGTAATTGACTTAGTTCTATTGGGTTCTGTAACTGACTGAGAGTACTACTGACCAAGACATGAATGATTCTATTCTTTAACTAAAACTACATCTAGGTAAACAACTAAATTATTGGGTATTAAATACCCCCAGACACGATAGCATGAAAAATAAAGCATAGCATAATCTTGAAAGCATAACAATGGCTACTTGATCACAATCCACTCATTGAGACATATTAGAAAACACTTGTAATGAATTTACTCATGCATGAATGGAGAATACACGCTATCATGTTATAATGACACTATTTCATTCACATAGGCATTTTATCAAACTTATGGGGAGCATGCTTGGATCATACAATAATCAACACACGTAGTTATTGTGGATACACCAATCAACTAGTAAATTGAAGGGTTTATCTTAAAGATCATATAATTCAACACATAAAATGATTAATTTCATAAAAGCTAGTAATTTAATCATGAACTAAAATCCAACAGTAACATGAACATGGATTCAACTCAATTCTAGCATGGAAGTTCATAATTCAGCAGTCTTGTAGTTTTAAATATGGGTTTGTGGACTCTATGGGTGATAGAAACTCATAGATGAACAGCTAACATACCTTGGGTTATTAGTTCTTAAATGTGATTGAAGAAATTCTTGAGTTTTGACCTTGATTCTCAAAGCTAGGGTTTGTTTTCTTGAGAGAGAATGCTTTGATTTTGGGGTAAACATCAAAAATGAATGACTTTAAATGTTTTTAGGGATTAAATCCAGTGTCTGGGCATGTTAAAAACATGGGATAAGACTAGTTTAACACTGGAGAAAGCTCTTAATTTCCATTAAAATTTTCCAAAAAAGGCACTTGGCGCGATGCGGTGCTATTGCACCGTGTATATGGAAATTTCCAACTGGGAATATAATCTATGGTGTAATGTGGTGGTATCGCATTGCCACTTTGGATGAGACCAGGAAGTTCATTGTGACATGATGACATCACATTGGAACACTGGAATTCGACAATTATGAAAATGACTGGTGGCATGATAAAGTGGTATCATAGAGCTTCACTAGAAATTGCCAAATGCCACATGGCTCCGTGACGTATCAGAGTGCTAGTTGGAACACTATTTTATAAAAATAGCTCTAACTTTTCACCTGAGTATCAGATATGGGCGAATTTTATATCATTTGAAAGCTAGCTGAATTTTCTATGCAATAGCAGGCTCTAAACTGAAAAATATGGAGTTTTTTTAGAAATATTTATACATGATGACACATGTACTTAGATCCAAGTTAAGCTTGCGAAATATGGGGTATTACAACATCTTTCTAGACATCCAACCTATCTCTATTTCTCCATATAGAATGTCTCTAGTGGAGCTTAAGGAGTCAAAAGAATAGTTGAAAGATCTCTTAGATAAAGGATTCATCAGGCCCAGTGTTTCCCCATGGGTTGCTCCAGTCTTTTTTGTGTGAAAGTATGATGGTTGTCTTAGAATATGCATCAATTACCATTAGTTACACAAATTCACAATCAAAAATAAGTGTCCACTTCCCAGAGTTGATGACTTATTCGACCAACTTCAGGGTTCACGTTATTTCTCTAAGATAGACCTCAGATCTAGCCATCATCAGCTCAGAGTCAGAGAATGTGACATTCTAAAAATAACTTTTAGAATCATTATGGTCACTTTGAATTCTTAGTTATGTCAATTGAACTAATGATTGCCCTAGAATCTTTCATAAACTTGATGAATAGAGTGTTAAAGCGACTTCATTGATGATATTCTTGTCTACTCCCGTAGTGAAAGTGATCATGCAGACCATCTAAGAATCATATTGCATACTCTTAGATACCATTAGTAATTTACCAAATTCAGTAAGTGTGAATTTTGGCTAAGATCAGTAGCTTTCCTTGGCCATATTATTTTTGGTGATGGCATTGGAGTTGACCCTTAAAAGGCCAAAGCAATGCAAAACTGGACTAGACCCATCTTTCCATCAGATATAAGGAGTTTCTTTTATTTGGTTGGATATTATAGTCAGTTTTTAAAAGGTTTTCTTTTGTGAGAAGAGTTTTCAAGAGTTAAAGACCCGACTAACCTCTGCCCAAATTTTAACTTTACCCGATAGTTCAGATGGGTTTGTTGTTTACTGTGATGCTTCTAGAGTTGGTTTGGATTGTGTGTTGATACAAAGAGGTAAGGTGATATCCTATACCTCTATATACCTTAAACCTCATGAGAAGAATTACCGTAACCATGATCTTGAGTTAGCAGCTATTGTGTTTGCCTAGAAAATTTGGAGGCACTATTTGTATGTGGTTCATATTGATGTGTTCACCGATCACAAAAGTTTATAGTATATGTTCTCATAAAAATATTTAAGTATCCATCAGAGAAAATGGTTAGAATAATTGAAAGATTATTATATGAGGGTTTTGTATCATTTGGGCAAGGCCAATGTAGTGGCAGCTTCCCTTAGTAGATTGTCTATAGGTAGTGTTGCTCATGTAGAAGATGAGAAGAAGAATTTAGGCATGGAAATTCATCAGATTTCTAGATTAGCTATTCTATTGGTGGATTCAGCTGAGGGTAGTGTATAGGTACCGAATAGTTTACAACCATCTTTGGTTACCAAAGTGAAGGAGAAGCAGGATTAGGATTCTAGTTTGGTTATGTTAAAGGAGTCTATTAGAGACCATAAAGTAGAGATTTTCTCCCAAAGGGAAGATAGTGTGTTGTGGTATTAGGGTAGACTGTATGTGTTATGTGTAGATAGTTTAAAACAACGAATCCTTGCAGAAGCAAATGGTGAACATTATTCTATTCACAGAAGAGCCACTTAGATGTACCATGATTTACGGGAAATCTATTGGTTGAATAATATGAAGAGGGATATTGTAGAGTTTGTGGCAAATTTTTCTAATTTCCAGCATGTTAAAGTTGAGCACTAAAAGCCTAGTAGCACAATGCAGGAGTTTAGCACTCCCACTAAGAAGAGGGAGGAGATGAGCATGGATTTTATGATGAGATTTCCACGTTCGTGTAGTTAGCATGATTTGATATGGGTTATCATAGATAGAATGACAAATCAACATTTCTTGCCAGTTCATACTTCCTATTCAGTAGAGGATTATGCCAAGCACTATATTAAAGAGTTGATTTGGTTCATGGTGTTTCGTTGTCTATTATTTTATTCAAAGGTACTGAGTTTACCTCTCACTTTTAGGGAGATTTTTAGAAAGGTCTGGTACCCAAGTTCATCTCAGTACAACATTTCATCCCCAGAAAGATGGTTAGGTAGAAAGGACTATTAAGACCCTAGAGGATTTGTTGAGGGAATGTGTTCTTGATTTCATGGGCAGTTGGATAATCACTTATTCTTGATTGAGTTTGCCTACAATAACAGTTATAACTCTAGCCTTTAGATGGCTCCGTTTGATCCTTTATATGGGTGGAGATGTAGATCTCCTATTTTTTAGTTTGAGGAAGGTGAGACTGCTTTGATAGGGCTTAATTTAATTTTCTATGTAATGGAGAAAGTTTAGCTAATCAGTGAGAGGCTCAAGACGGCCCAAAGCAATCAAAAATTCTATACAGATGTGCATAGGAGAGATCTTGAGTTAGTAGTTGAAGATTTGGTGTAGTTAAAAACCTTTTCTATGAAGCGAGTGAAAAGGTTCAACAAGAAAGGGAAGCTTAGTCCCTAATTTATTGGCCCTTACAGAATCTTATGTTGTTTCAAAAAGATAGGTTATAAGCTTGAATTGCCTGCGGATTTGTCATCAGCGCATCTAGTGTTCCATGTTTCATTGTTAAAGAAGTGGATTGGTGATTCAGTTGCAGGAGACCCTTTAGAAAGTATAGATATTCAGGATAGCCTTTCTTATGAAGAAATTCCAATTGAGACTCTTGATTGTTAGATTCATAGACTGAGGAACAAAGAATTTCCCTTGGTCAAATTTCCTTGGCGGAATCAGTCCGCTGAGGGAGCCACTTGGAAAGCAGAAGCAGATATGCATACCAAGTACCTGCATTTTTTCTCCACAAACTCAGACTCAACTTAAGGTGATAGTTTTTCCTTAGATTATCTCTTTTCCATTCTCAGTTCTAGCCATATAATCATCTTTATGTCATTGTATACATTCGCGAATCATTTCAATCATGCATCATGTGTCAGACTTAGTCATCTAATCATGTTTCAGACATGCATATTTTGTAAGTTATTTTAGTCCCTCAGTATTCTCCACTTAATCAGTCTTATTCGAGAACGAATGTTCCAAAGGGGTAGATATTTTAATACCCCGTATTAATCTTAGTTCAGTTCAGCTCATAGTGCATGCTTAAGAGGATTAAAGCCTAGAAATTTAGGTAAATGTTGGGGACTTAGCTTTATTTTGGCCTCATAACTTAGCTAATTTTAAAGTGACCTTCCCAATCCCGAGACATAAGTTTTTGAGTTTATTCATGTTCAGGGGTGTTTGTAGCATGACTTAGGTAAGTTTCAAATTTTTGGATGAGAATTGAGTAACATTTGGATTTTTTCCCAGCAGCTCGATGCAATTTCACCGTGTCACGATCAAATAGAGGTGGCATCTTTGGAACATTGCGGTGATGGTCTAATCGGCTTCCCAGTTATGAATTTAAATTGCAGAAGGGCAGTCTTATCTTTTCCCAGCACCCCAATTCGTAAAAACACGTGATTAAATTGGTGATAGGGAATTATATGCCCAAATTTCCCAATTTGTCTCTCAAATAAGCCGTAACGTTTCTCAAAATTCATTAAGCTAAATCATCTTCCTTTCAAGAAAACCAAGAACTTAAGTGTTCCAATCCAAGAAAGCTTTGAAGAAAGTTGTCCTCTTTTAATATTTAAGTATTAAAGGTATGTGTGATGTTCATCCATGGTTTCCTTTCACCATGGAGTCCAAGAATCCTCTTTGAATGTTAAATTATGAGTTTTCCATGTTTTAAATAAATTACTTGTTATTTTGATTTTAAGTTAAGATCACAATTGTTTTCAAGGGGAATGAACTATAGTATGTGATGGATGTTGAAGTTCCCAGGTCATGTTCATCCAATTCAGGATAAATCCTCAAATTATAGTTTTTGTCATGTAATTATGTTATCTCATCATGTTTAAAGCATTCCCATGTTAAAGTATTAATCCTATATGTTTGATCAAATGCCAAAGAAAATGATTTTCCAGAATGATTTCCCCATTATGGTTTTGAAGGTTTTACATTTCTTTATTGTTATTTTTATTTATTGTTATTTTCATTTAGTGTTGGGGTTTATGAATACTCAAAACTTAGTTATTTACCTAGTTTTTAAAATCTTCAGAATGGTTTCAGATAAACCATAAGCATTATCAGTTGAGTCAGTTATCTTAGTCAGTTAAGCTTAGTTTAGTTCCGAAATTAGTGTCTCAGTTAGGAGTAGAATTTAGCGGCAAGCAAATGTACGATGGAGGCTTTCCCGCCAGTTAGGCAAAGTCGTTAGTAGTAGTCCTTGTATTCTAGAAACATATATCAAGCATGGTTTATAAGGAGTCACCCGTCAGTTTAGGCTTGACTGCCTCCCAAGGGCCACCCATTACTTTAAGATTGACTCTACCAGGGATCACGCATCAGTTTAGGCTTGATACCCTAGTTCTCAGCAGCTTAGTGGATCCACACAGCTAGTGTTAGTACCAATGGCATTGTACTAACACCTTTCCAATTGGGCTACAGGTTGGACCGTAATCAGCTTTGAATGGGAGATGTAGTCTAGATGATAACTCTCACAGTCTCAATTTAGTATTCTATACTAAATTTAGTTCAGGTTGCATTAACCATAACATAAAGTTTATCAGATATTTAGTTATCAAATTTTAGAATTTAAGTTTTATAGATTATTTCAGAAACATTATATGCTTGTTCTTAAACTTTCAGTAATTCAGTTTACATCAGAATTATGCATTCTCAGATTTTACAGTTTTCACGCAATCATGTTTCAGTCATATCATGCTATTCAGTCAGTCTTAATTTCATGCGTTTAAACCTATGCATTTCCGAATAACCTCACCATGCATACCAGTACATTCAAAGTATTAATTTCATACTCGTTTCTTGTGCTATGATGACTTATATCATAGGTTTGGATGTTAGTTTCCCAATTGGGCCTCGACAAGATCAGTTAGTCAACATCAATAGCAGTGGTGAGTCCTCAAACTTTAAGGATAAGATTATAATTATTTATTAAGTTAGCAGTTCAGTTATATGTTTAGTCAGAGTTAGTTGGGGGTTTGTTTAATCAACTCCACAGTTAGTTAGTTTTAGAGGCTTTCATCTATTAAGATAAATAGTAAGTTTATTAGTTTCTTTTTCATTACTTTTTGTATGTTTTTAGACGTTCAGATTTATGATTCACTGTTGTTTTCAGTTTCTAAAACCTTATGGAATTTTTAGATATTTTTTGCAAATATCTATTATTAGTATATTAACCAGTGCTCGCATCAGGTACCAGTTCATGGGTTAGCTTGTGGTTACTTGTGACCATAAGCACCGTGTGGCATTCGGAATTTATTTCCGGTTCATTTCACTTTAAGTTCACAAACTCTTCTACTTTTGATTCCCTCTGCACTTGAGGAAAGAAGTGGTTTAAGAAAGCCTCAAAGAAATCCATCAATGAAGTCAAACTACCATCACCACCTCCAGACAACTCCAACCCTTCATACCATTGGTACGCTACTTCTTTCAACGAGTAGGAAGCAAGCTCAACACCCTCAATTTCCTAATCATATGTGATTTGGAAAATCTTTGCTATTTTATTGATAAAACCTTGATGATCTACCTCAACCTTCATACCCATTACCATAATAGGGATAAACCTCATAAATTGGCCAATTGTTTGGCCTTAGAAGAAACGGTATTTGAAACACCACGCTTTGATTATGAGGCTACCAATTGAGTTAAGAGATTGATGGACTGATGTAACTCTACATTAGAAGCATTCCCTTTAAGGGACTGAGTAAGAGAGTAACTCTCATAAGTAGGGTTAGTGGGTGGAACCCCACGAGAATGGCCAGATGCCATAGCCCTAGACTAGATTTGAAACTAGAAGTTGAACGAGTTTTATCCCTAGGACCCTTAGTCGGGGCCGAAGTGCTTGCTTGAGTATCATATTTCCTTAGAGGAATGATTTGAAAGATAGAAAATAGAATTAGAGGAATTCAACACCTTAGAATTTATAGCTTAAGATTGAATAACAATAACGGGAAACATTCCTAAGATATCTCATAGCCCCTCATTTATATGTGTGGCACGCTTCACAGCCATAAAAGAGATTCTACTTGAAAAAAATTGTGAACACCCAACTGACCATGAACCTAGGTTCTGATACCGACTTGACACAACCCAAAATCTGGGCTATGTTATATTGGCATCCCAAGGTCACATGAACCGGAGGTTGTCCTAATAAGCCTACCTAAAAATCTTATCACACTATAGGATTCGAAGGGACTCTAACTCACAAGTTAAGATTTGTAGAAGTACTATCATAAGTCAACATTAGATTCATAATATCTAAATTCCACTCAAGTTCACAGTTGTTCATAATACCTTTTCACAAAATGAAGTCAATAAATGTATATATTGGGATAAGCCCTCACATAACCAAACTAAGTGTAAATGAGACTAAGTGTAAACATAAGAGAATAAGATACAAAGATATTCTAGCGTAAGGAAGCTCACCACTTTAAGTCAATGAATGAAGAACTTCAATTGCCTAATCACTGCACAGGAAAAGAAGAATAAGCTCTAACCCCTATGTCATATGGGGACATAGCTTTTGGAGATGGTTACTGATTGGAATGCTAGAATGTAACTCTAGGATAAGTTATAAAATATCATCATTAATCAACATCAATTCAATACACATTTCATTTCATTCACACACTTATCCATACATATAGATATAGCACATGTTAATCAAGATATCAAGGCTCATTATCATTCTCAAGAATTCATTCATTAGTCATAAAGTGGGGGACTCCGAACCTCTATACTTATAGGTTCAACAATTCACATTATTCATAGAACTTTAACCATATTCATATACAGTTAGACAAGGGACTTCAACTATGCTTACTCATTCATTCGGCAAGGAGTTTAACCACATACGCAATTATTCAAACAAGGGGCTCTAGGCATACACACATCCAATTAGACTTATGACTTCAACCATATGTCCACGTATTCAATTAGGCATAGGAATTTGACCTTATGATCACACATTAGGAAAGAGACTCTAACATCATGCTATACTTAGACTCTAATGATAAGCAATTCTTTTTGGTAAGGTTCTCTAACCACAAGAGATCACTTTAAGCAAGTGACTATAACCTCGAGCAATATCATTAGGCAAGGGAATCCAACCTCACGCCATTCATAAGGCAAGGGACTTCAACCTCAAGCCACCACAAAAGAAAAGGGAATTGACCGCAACCCATCGCAACTATCATTATTTGCCATTTGGGACTTTAACCCTTTGCCCATCCATCAACATACATTTAGTAAATCATTTAAGTACTTTAACTATTATAGCCAATTCAACACTATACATGTCCACATAGTCATTATAGGAGCCTTCATTGCTCAACCATTTCAATAGTCCAATGCGTTCACTTAATTCAACATACAACTCAAGTTACAGTCATCAATACCCTCACAATAATTTATATTTCAATAATATTCTTATACCATATTCCCACCATACTTAGGTTCAACACACAAGTTAGGTCCATCTTTAAATCTAGGTACTTTAACCTCTCAATAACCATTAACCAAGAAGTTTTTCAATCTCAACACACATGGTTTATAATTACTTTAATATATCATTTTCAATTATTCATGTTCATGGGTCCATTTCCTTAGTTCAATACATTACCAACATATGACTAAACAATCCACTTAAATATTTTTACAAATATTTAATAAGGCTATTTACATGAAAGATATTACCATGATTAGGGTTACTCAAGACCCTTATGTTAGACCACATACACCAAGCACCCACACATGAAATCATCATTAATATCACATATAAGCATAAGTCTAAGAAAGATTTAACATTATACATCATTAGGCAACAAAATTCTTTTCATTGTTTTTAAAACCCACCATGTACACTTACTAATAAAACTATGAAATACATGGGTTTATAGATATTTAAAGAAGGGAAGAGATATATGTCTTAAAAAAATGACACATCAATAATCTTGGCTTTTTCTTTCCACTAGATCAGCTCCCTCCAAACCCTTGCCTTCAATCTTGCTTCAAGAAGATTTTAGAGTGTTTTGGAGTGTATACATCTTGTAAATGAAGGCTTAGGAGGCCACAATTCCCTATATAGTAAAGTGAATTAGGTCTTTAGGCAAGGGAAATGACCAAAAAACCCTTATTTAAAAGCTGGAAAGTAAACTTACTAGGGGTACAACTCTCCCAAATGATTCCCTTAGTAATCATACCTTAGGGTATAAGTGGTACCCCAACTGATAAACTAGGCTTCTCCTAGATCAACCATACTATTATGGGTATGCATGGGCATCGTTGTATCAAAATTAAAGGGTACAACTCGCCCCCTAGGAAAATACACAAACCATATACCAAATAGTCCACTACAAAAGGAGAATACCCTCTATACAATTGAGTTGCATCAACTTGTATTCATGGGGTATGATTAAGGAAAGGTCATGTCATATAGAAAATAGTATGCTACCCTACCATTCTATCCAAGGTACGAGAGAGGGGGGAGAGTGGATACGACCCTATACATAGGAATGACTCAACCTTAAAGTCATATCCAATTCGGAGACACCAAAAGTTGCTTTTCTCAAGGTTCAAGACCTAGATGGTTCATTGAGACATTTCATAATGATAAAAAAATTGTGGCTTAACTTGTGTAAACAAAAACTATTGAAAGGGCCAATAGGTGAGTTTTGATTTTTCTTTAGGGAATTAAACATTTAAGAAACATTGAGTTTCATGCTATTTTATAAGAATATATTGATACAAGTTGGTACCGAATTTGTGAGAGAATAAATTTACCACATGATGAATATTTTTCTTGTGAGAATGTACAATTTCGTGAAATAAAGAAAATCTTGCATTAGTATAAGCAAGCAAATCAAATGAGTTGAGTAGTTAAGAAATTATTAAGAGAATCTATTGATTTTATAAAATATGACCTCAATTTGTAATAGTCAAGAAACTCTAGTTTGACCATATAAAAATTATATAATGGAAAGCCAACACGTATAAGTTATTGACATGATTGTGTAACAATGTTAATTCATGATTGAATAAATTTTATCGTATTTGTGGAGTCAAAAGAATTTGACTAATTTATTCGCTAAATTTTCTAAAAAGAAGAAGTTAAATACATTTTTAAGTTTGATTATGAAGTTCTTAACTAGGTCCACCGATAATTATAACCCTACCCAATACTGAGAAATGAATGCTTATGAGTTCAAAGGCTAATTATAACTTATTAATATTTAGCTGTTTCATTAATTAAGTAAGAGATATATTAGTGCTGGTTGTCATAGTGTAATCCCCTGAGAACCTATCCCGAGACATCACATGGTGCTCAAGGCCAAACGTGGCCTCAAGCTAACCTCCTAAGCCTGTCATCACCCTCAAAACTCTCTACGACAAGAATTATCATAAAGTAGGGAAGAATAATCATGACATGAACATATTGACATACGAAGTAATACGGTTCTGTACAAACAAAATACTAAAATCTTTGTACATGCTGGCACACTAGTCTGACAAAGCCTCTACTACATAGGACAGAGGAGCCATTGGGAAAGATCCCTAAATTACTCGTACTGAATTAAAAGTAAACAACCATCTATTAACAAGACAAAATCAGAGACACAGGTCCTTATACCATGAGGACTCACCATCTGCAGAAATATAGATGAAGGTACTCAAAGATCACTGTCGCTAATGAGATTGAGAACTTAAGCCTATATAATAAGGAAATATAGAATACAAAAGAGTATGAGAGTCAGTACTTGGGAATGTACTGAGTATGTGGGGGTGGATGCAACATTTTCAATAATATCATAAATGTATAAAAAAATCATGCATGCTAACAATAATAACTCTATTCTCTTGAATTATCTAAAACATCATTTTTGTAAGTCATCAGTAATAACATATGCTTCATAAATCTCATAAATCATTTAACTCAACTCAAAATTTTTGACTCATGACTTTGAGTAACTCGGTAACTCATGGTACTTAGATCATTAGGGATGTGGGAGTTTCTTATAACCAACATAACTACACCATGTGAACCGCATGGAGTCCAATGTTTTTCCTTCCTGAGGAAAGAACCCCACATTGGCGGGGGTGTCGTACTCTTTCCAAGGAGTACAACCTCAATTTCTCAATCACAATCCCATACTCACTCTCTGGTCCACAATCATCAATATCAATCCTACGGTGGCACGTAGTTTTAAAAAAATACAATATTTCCCGCTCGGTGCTAAATACTTCTCCCAGACTTAGCTCAGAACGCGTTAGGAAATACACCTAAATATATATCAACTCATGGGTCTATTTTAAAGAGAAAAACATAAATATATATCTCATCTATAAATCATAAACATCTTGTGGATTCTTAACTCGACTCAAAATCAAAACAATCTTTCTCAACATCAAGTACCTTTGCTTATCAAATGATTTCAAATTTCAAAATCTTCAAGAAAACATCATAGGACTCATTCTTGACTTTCAATATCAAATATCAATATATATTCAATATTTAAATTTCTCATGCAAAGGCATAACTCATGACATTTTTCTTAAATCGCTTAGAAATCATCAATACATAATGACAATATACAACTCATGGAATAAATTCTCAATTTAAGAAACATGATCGTGAAATAATCGTAAATATCAAACTCAATCAACTCAAATATCATAAATCATAAATAAATAAATTTGGGTGTAAACCCACTTGCAGAATCATGTAAATCAACAATAGAAAGTAAATTTTTAGGCACAAGAACGAAAGAAGTGTTCTTGCTCAAACCCCACATACCTTGGGTTATAATTTTGGAGATGTAGAAACTTTTTTGGAACTTCTTTCACATAATTTTAGACCAATATTCTTGATTCCCTTGACTTGGGGAACTTAATTCTCGATCAACTTAGAGAAATTTATGCAAGATCCTTGAATTTCTTGGAAGAAGATTGAATTTTTGAGTTTTGAAAGAAACCCTAATTTCTAGATGTTTCTTGGAAGAAGAAAGGAGGAAAAATGAATGGAAATTCTCTACTAGGATATATATATATGACCATATGGGGCAGAAATGACCAAAATGCCCTTTTGAAATACCAGAAATTTGCTGATTGGGGCCTTTAACGATTGATCTGACGATCCGTCAAGTCTCCTGACGATCCACCAAATCGTCTATCACTCGAATGCCAAAATTGGAAAATTCTTCCTCGAAGTGACAGTCCATCAGGAAACAGACAGACCACTAAGTCGTCCGTCACTCGAGTGCCAGAAATGAGATATTCTTTCTTGACCTTACAGACCCCTTGACGGTCCGTCACCTTTTTGACAGTCCACCAACTTGGCCATTGTATGATGACCTAAAAAAGGATTCACTGCCTTGGCTTGAAAGGGCACTTGACGGTCCACCAGGACGTTACGGTTCGCTAGGTCGACCGTCAAACCTGGGCGATCCGATACCATTTAGTAAAACGACCATAACTCCCTCGTCCGATGTCGAATTTCAATGAAATTGGTATCGATGGAAAGTTTCTTCAATGATCTACGTAAAAAAATAGAAATTAGAGAAATAATATATGTTTTAAACATCAATCACTTTGGAAGTCATACATAACCACTCAAAAGACGAATTTAGGCTTAAAAACTATCGGGGTATTACACATATATTAGAGGGTTGAGTTTTAATACTCTTAATGAGGTTTAGTTCAAGGAAAACGTATCACAAATATGACAAAGATACCGAAAGAACATTACCTATATGAATATAGAAGTGGTGTTGCTTTTATTGAGAGTTAGAGTTACTATCATAAATACTCATGATATAGAACATTACCATAAAAGTTCTAAGCGTGTTAAGTGAAAATCAAGAATGAAATGTTTGTGTATAGTATCACCGATGTTATCATAAAGAATAATATGTTCACAGCTATTATGCTACATTATAAATTTGATTTTTTTCTTGTGGCTTTACACTAAGGTACTGATGAAATCAAATTATACATTACTCTATGCATCAACATGATTTGATCTTTGTATTCTATTTTTTATTTAAACAAGTGAAAAATTGTTGGGTTTAGTTTAAATTAAATTAATAAAATATTTTTAAATAAAGAGGCGTCTTTTATATGAAAGGGTGTGTCCTTGCAATTTATTTCTTTTCAATGAAAGATTGTGTCCTTTCCACCAATTCTATTTAAATGAAACCTCTTGTGAATTTTAATGTAACTTTAACGGGGCATTTTTATAGAAAAAATTTACAAAATTTTTCATTACAAGTTTTCCGAAGTTGTTCTTTCATCTTCAAAAAAGATCAACTTTCATAATTCACTCTTACTATAAGTAAAATCTTTCTCTCTTTGCTTAGTGTAGAACTCAATAGGCTTGTCATATCAACTAAAATTATTTGCATAAAATCCCACAGCAATCTTGAACAGGAGAGGAAGAAAATATTATTTTTAAGAAAGCATTTTTTCTGTGTTTCATGCCTTAAATCATGTTAGTTGTTCATATTATCAAGTTTTCATCTCTGTATCTCCTTTTTATATTTCTGATCATGAAGGATATTTTCCAACAATACCTATCTTACCATCTTTGTCCTCCACTGTAGCAAAATTAATATGTCATGTTCATCTGTTTACTATTTTCAGCATTGTCATAAATACTTTCAGAAAATCATTCGACATATGGTTAACTGGGTGGACAATAAATCACCTTAACTTAAGCGACGTTATTACAGTATGTTTCTCATAATCCCATGCACAAATCTATAAGTCATACAAGTAATAAAATTATTGATTAGAGTACCTACAGGGAATTGTTATTAAACATCAATTAAATCAAAGTACTGCTAATTATCTTAACAAGAAACAAAATTTAAATTTAATTATAAATTCACCAAAAGAAAAAAATAAAGAATTTAAACCAGAAAAGATATTTGTATTATTAGTGAGATGAAATTGGTGTAGGACTATGAAATATCTAACAATCATGTTGTATTAATACATTGATTTAACTTCTTAGTTTATCTAGTTCACTAGTTACAATGTTAGTATTATGAATAAGAATATTTGGAATCCTTAATCGCATATTCTAGTTACTTTAACGCCTAGATGTTTATAATCTGAACCTTATTATTAATCGATTTGCATCTTTTATAAATTTACCAAGCAAGGAAATTTAGGTAGATGTCTATCCTAGGTGCGAATTAACTCCATGATTTCAAAGGTTATGAACTTGCTACATTTAATCCTATTGAATTCTTGAATTTTCGTTTTCAAGTTAGATTCAATATTGATATATAGTATTATTTTTATTCCTTTTTAATATATATACTGTAACACCCCGTACTATTAGTCCTAGAAAATTCCTGAGTTTTTAAATTCACTGCCCACACTACGACTCTCCTTATGAGTTGTAACATATCATTACAAGTCATAGGACGTCATCCACCACATCAAGGTAACACCCTACCACTGAGTTATATCCTTCCCCACCCCATCGAGAAATAAAATTGACTAATCCTAAGTCAAAGGATAGAGAAACTCAACGCCACTATTCTTCATTCGTAGGGTGTCTAGTAAAGGTAGCTTAAGTTACTGTCCTGACTACTTGTGGCTCCTAACGAGTTGTAAAGATTCTAAATGAGTTGTATGATCCCATCCGTAGCCAATCCAATGTGTGCCCCAAATATTTCTATCTTGTCAACAACTTGGACCCTACGAGTAGTAGGATCTCCAAATGAGTCACATGGTGGGAATGGTAGGGTAACCAAAGAAGGGTCCTTCAATTACTACCTTGACCATGACTCATGGTGAAGAGTCGTAATGTGTCCCTACAAGTAGTATGGTGACCCGTAGTCCATGGCGATAATTTTTCATCTTTAATTGAAGGCACTTTGGATATTTCCTCTATACCCACTTAAACCCCACATGCATATAACACCTTAAGTCCATTACTTTCAACCATTATCAATCATAAACTCACTCACAAACTTTCACATTCTGTCAAGAAAGAACATCAGGATTTTGAAGAGGTTTGTCAGTTAGAGCATCCAAGGGCAAACTGTCTCTGTAACTCTTTATATTTCAAGGATGTGACTCTACCCTCAAAATTATTTTACTTAAATCATTAAATTATATAATTGTTTTATGTGGATTTGAAGATGGTTTTGAGATAAGCTTAGGGTTTTGGAATGAATGTTTCTTTAATTGTTTTCCCATGATTCATTATGCATTGTTCATGCTTTATATATGGTTTTAAATTTGTGGGGTGCATGGGCATGGTGAATAAACTAGGGGACTGTGGTTTTATCAAATTTTGTGAATATTGACGATGGAATTTGTAATAACCCTAACCTAATTTTTGTGTAAATTGTTCTGAGTATGAGTATAGTTTCCATGAACTACTTTCAAAATAATTGCATAATCTAAATATGTTATTGAAACATGATATTCTGATTTTTAATGAACAAAGGGAGTCAGCGTTCCCCCACCTTGTATTACTGAATAAAGGGAGTTGTTTTCCCCGAGTTAATGGAATTAAAATGATACGATGATGTTACCTTGCAAGTGTAGTTGGTATGACGATACCAATATTGTATGCCTCAACGTGTATGGTGGTTTAATGAATGGTAATATGTTAAAAGTGTTTTAATTGGGCTTCAAAGAGAGATGTGTAGATGGGTCATGAAATTAAAGTTCTCAAGGGACCAATTGGAAACTGTGCTACCGATGCGAGGGTCTAAATAACTGTGAGGTTTGATTGCCTTTTATTAAATGATTGAGTGGTTCGAGTCCCCTGTTTTAAAGAACTAGATTTTTAAGAAACATTTGATATATCCTGGGAGGTTCGAGTCCCCCATGGTGCATATATGCATATTATTATCCTATGGTTTGTGCAACTTCACGTATTGGGACCATTTCAGCTGGGAGGAGTTGGACCCATATAGCCCGTGAGTTCCTTATTGTGTTGGTTATAATATACAACTAGGTTAAGATTTTCAAAATACATGCTAAGCCTTGTTCCCTATCCTAGCATTTTATATAAGTATATTTATATATATATATATATGTATGTGACTATGTAAATTAAGTAGAACTGGATTTGATTGTCATTATCTTATCCTTATCTCTGTGTTACATTCTAGTCTCAACCCACTAACCATCTCCAAATGTTGTATACCCATATGATGCATGATCCACAGGCAAATCTACTTTTTCTGTGCAGTGTTAGGTGGATCTACTTGTTTCGCCAATTAGTTGGGGTGAATTTGTGAGCTTTAATTCTCTTGAAGACTTGGTCATTTCATTGGTTTCCTCCCTTAACTTAGAATTGAACACTTCACAGAAACATTTTATTGTAATTATCATGGTCGGGGGTATGTCCCGAGTTAGATTGCTTTTGGATTAATAGAGGCTTTGTGGATATTATTGTGGATTGGGTATTGATATTGGCACTCTTAGTTCTCTTTTGGTTTATTATCTTTCTATCTTGTTACATGTTTGAAATTTAGGCGATGTTGCGTTTGTTATGTTCTATTTGGATAGGCAACTGAGGTAGTCTTTGATCCTCAGTGAACATGAGATACCCGTCATGGCCAGGACCTAGTCCACGTCCTGACATATTCTCACATATATATAAAAGTCAAAATAACTTTTAATTAGTATCAAGAAGGAGCCCATTAATTTAAAAAATAGTAGTGGTACAAAGCCAGGCCCACAAGTGGTCTGGCTCTAAGAAAACTATCTGACATAAACAAATAGGAGCAATTAGGAAGGTAAACCATTAGAGGAAAGCTTTAAGACCTTTTCTTGTCTAGATATCCTATCCAAATTCCTATAGAATTGATCATAAATGATTTCCAAAAGTCGTCGAATCAAAATTAACATAAAGATGTTTCTTTTCTATATCTATAAATGCGATCTTTCGCGCTAAAATCTACTCAAATAAATCAAAAATAATATCGAAGCTCAATTTAAATTTCACTGGAAACTTCAAGATCGACCTGCAACAGTACTCCAGATCCTGTAGTGACTTCAGAAGGATAATACTCAAAGTGAAATGATGAAATCCATCTTCTCTTATCAGCTCTTTTTTAAGATAAGTTTTTTCTATCTCCTAAAATTATGGTTACCTTCTTTTCAACTGAATGATGGATTGAATATAGCAATCCATTGATACCACTATCTATTTTATTAATAAGAGAAATAGAAAATATTTTGGCGAATTTCTTCTAAACACACTATTTGGTAACTTATTGTAGATTACCAGTAGACTAGTACTATTGATAGTCTTTAAAACTCAAGCAACATCCACGTCTTGATTTCATAAGCTTTCACTAGGTGCAGATACTCCATTTTATGAATTTCCTTCTAGCGTAGATATTTAAAATGTTCTTTCTTCTATGAAAAAAATGCTAGTTATGGTGTTAGACCTAGTCCGAGTTTATTGTAATATGAAGAAATAGTAACTCAGTTATGGTCCTTCGAATGTTTGGTATTCCTTATTTATCAAATATAGTATTTTTTTTTCTTCACATGGCACACCCTAATAGTTATTTAACTGATACATACTTGTAAAAAACAAAAGACATATTAGTAAAAATATTCGCAAGAGTATTTCTTTCTCGGAGGAAGTATTGTACACTTTTTGATAACTCATCAGGCTGCTATTTTTCTTGACTTCAACAGTAATAGACCATGGAGTATCCCACTTCTTCTCCAAGATTTGAACCATGGATGATGAATCAGTCTTAATGAAAACATAATTTATCAACTTTTCGTTTCAATAACTTGGACATCCTCTAATTTCTCTACCCTCAGGTGTCAATCTTGTAGTGTCTTTAATAAGAAAACCTTTAGCCATAACCTTGCCTCCATCATGATTTTTAATGCAAAAAAGAATCTGAAATAAGCCCTGGATTCCCTTTTAAAAAACCATCATTGTGGTACTTTAGCTAATTAAATGGGAGAGGATTCCATCTCACTATTTTAAAAGAATAATTTTGCCTATAACCTTCCTTCATTGCTAAAATATTTTCCCCATTCCTTCTCTCATAGTCTATCTTAAATATAAACTTCACGAACTTCTTTATAGTACCTGTGATTTTGAAGTACCTTACCAGTAAACTAGTTACCACTATGTTGAACTGTATTTCCTTGTTTTCCATAGAAACCTCAATATGATGATAGGAACCACCTAAAAAGTCACCCTTTCTCTATCATTCCCCTAAATATTCCACCATTTTCTTATACTTCACTTTAAGAAATTAAGTGTGTCAAAAAATAGCAACCTTTGTAAAATAATTCCAAAATGTTCTACCAGCCCCTTCTTGGAAGACCAAATGTTGTATAGTTTCTCTCTTTTGATTTGAACAAAAATTATTGTTTTATTAAATGCTTAGGTTTTAGGAATGCATCAAATTTCCCACTGGAACCGTTCTCAATCACACCCTCTCTACTATAAAGGAGAATTTAAAGAAAAAACTTTAATCTAAATAAGCTTTAGATTTTTATTTGTTTATCTCATTGACTAAGGATATTCCAAGGCACTGATAATTGTAATATTCCCAAAGCTAGTGTGAATCCACCAGGGGTTATCCCTCTATTTAATCAGCTCTACATTCTCCATGTTTCTTTTAATATACTTCATCACATAGTCAGGGGGAACACTCTGCATCTCATTAATGTCCCCAACCCTCATTATTAAGAAATTTTCCTATTTTCCTCAAATAATAACAAGTAGAAACTTCTAATGGATGTTTAAATAAAGGACCTTTGTTGCTCCAATTATCAAATCATACAGTTTAGGTGCCCCCCTAGGTGTCAATTATATAGCTTACTCAATAATATCACTGTTTTGCAGTATAAACTTCAACACTGAAGTTTGACCTTTCTACTACACAAGATAAGAGATTGCTTCTTATGATATTTGTTCTAGAGAAAGTTAGTCCACAAACTATTTTGAGTCCTGATTCTCCACTATAACTTATTATATAGGGCATTTGAAATATAAAAAAAATATCTAAAACCAAGAACTTCCTTCTTTTTTGGAAGATACACTTTTTTTATACCAACAAGTGTTTGCTTCTACCTGATTCTTTATTACTCTAAAAGAATTTTATAAAAATTCTATGAAGCTCTTTGATAACAAAAATATGAGGCACAATTGAAGATGTACATAAATAGTGATAATTTGAAGGACACTAGAGATAAGAACTTCTTTACCTTAACATGATACTATTTTACCCTTCCAAGCAAGAAATTTTCCATTGAACATATCAATTTAACTTGCATAATGTTATTTTCTATTCATATAATGGGTAATAGGCATCTTAATTACATAATAGCAAATGAATCATTTAATAAACCTGTAATTTGCTCCACCTGGATAAAAGAGAATCTAACAGCATTCTCATCGATTAAAAAACCACTCTTTTATTTATTAATTTTTTGCCTTGATTGCTTCTTATATTCTTAAGAAGTCTGCATAGTTTTTCTCAAGGAATATTTATAAGAATAAAAATAATGGTATCTTCAATATAATCTAGATAATTTTACTTAGCATTCCACTTAGGCATCCTATATACTACAAATATGCCATCCTCATAGAGAGAGAGTTATGTCACTAGAAAGAGCATTAGCTGATAATATAAATAGATTAGGAGAAGAGGGTCACCTTGTTTAACCTTTAATAGAGTGAAAACGTAGTAACACCCCATATTTTTGTCCTTTAAGAACTTTGAGATTTGATCCTACTGCTCAAGCTATGACCCACCCAGTATGTCGTAAGGTTTCCTTATGAGTTATATGGATCAATTCGTAGGGTTACTATTGAGGTTATCCATGTCTTCTATCATGACCATGAATCTTACCTAATAAGTCGTGAATAGTCCATACGAGTTGTGTAGGTGTCATTTGTAACAAAACTAGTGTACTAGGAAACATTTTTGTTGTGACTACGACTGGGATGTCACAAGTTTCAATGATTTCTTTATGAATCATAGGGTGATTTTCGTAGTCAACCCAGTGAGGAAGCCCCATGTTTTTTCCAAGTCTATGAGTCATCATGATGACTCATAATGCCTCCCCAGAGTTGTAAGGTGACCCGTAGTCACTAGCGATAATTTTTCAGTGTTTTGTTAAGGGTACTTTGGACATTTTTCCTTTTCCGTAATTGTGAGCCACGATCTTAAAAACCTTTTAAGTCCTTAGTTTCATCCAAAAAAATATCAAACACACTCTTAAACTCTCTCAAATTCCTTTGTCAAGAACAAGATAGGGTTTCAAAAGGTTGATTACTTAGAGCTTCCAAGTGATGATTTCTCTCAATAATTGTGATACTTTAAGACATGTACATCTCCCCTTAAACTTGTTTTACTTAAATAAGGTATTTAAATAGTTATTTATGTAAATTTGATTATGACTTTTTATTTGGGTTGATGGTTTTAGAATGATTGTTACTTGATTGGGATTCATATGGTTTTAATGCAAGTGTTCATGTTTTATTAAGTATTTTTGAACCCGTTAGGGTGCATGGGTATGGTGAATGGGATGGGGGTTGAGGTATTCTCCCAATTTAATGATTTTAGTTTGGAATATAGTGTTGAAAATTGCGTTCTGTCAACCCACTTGCATAATTGGATTTGAATTATGGTTAATCACATGATTTAGCTTACTTCTCTATTTTATTGCATTGTATAAATTGTTAAATAGACAAAATGGGTTTTAAAGGCGTTGTCGTCCATGTTTTTCATTTCAAACTTAATTTAATAAACAAAGGCGTTCCTCGCATTCCCTTAACTTGATTTAATGAACAAAGGGGATCGTGGCATTCCCCTAAATTGAAGGTATTAGTATCTCATAATTATAAGTTTGCAAGCAAAATAGTGTAACACCCTGTATTTTTTAGTTAGAATTCTAACCGTTGTTCCTAAATGTATGAGCCCTAATCCAAATGATTACCAAGTGAATATAACTTTCATGATCATTATCCTAGTTTGTGAATTATTTTCTTGGAAAAAGATGTTCATAAGAGTCACTTAAAGAAAAGTGAGATAAGAGCCTTTGAGTTGACCAAATTTTGGTGTTTGATTCCACAAGGGTCAGCTTTGGATGAGCATAACTATATCTATATATAGAATTTAATAGCTGAAGACCCATTAGATTGTAGATAATCAAATTATCTTTCGAATAATACCAATTTTTCCTTAATGTGATACCCGATCAAAAAATTATGGCCATACAAAAGGTTTTGCATTACCTAAAAATTGCTTAAGGCTACTACAATGGGTGTGTGATTGGCTAGGTGTTGCACAGAAAAGGGCTAGGCAATTTGACGTGGTCACCCAGCCTAGGGCTAGGTGATTGGCCATGCATTGCCAACCTTATCTTGTGAGATTGGCGGGGCGTCGCCTAGGTCATTGCCTAGTGCTAAAAATGGTCTATTTTGACTTAAATAAAAGGTGTTGAAGTCATTTTACACCCCTAAACCATCCTTAATCACTTTAGAATGATTTGATGTAGTATTAAACACGTTAAATCCTCTCCCTTAACCCTAAGCAATCAGTAAAAAGATCAAAAACATTCCTCTATTCCCAATAACAAAAATCCAAGTGTCATCTCTAAAGAATTAAGAACTTATGTTCCATATTCAAATTTCTCTTCTAGGATTCTTTCAATCAAGGTATGTGGGGTTTATGAACAAGTATATTGTTTTAAAGTTAAATTTACATAAATTCCAATTAAGGTTCATACCCAACCTTCAAATTCTTGAGTTATAATATTATCATCTGATGTAAAGATTGACTTGTACAAATGATATCTCATTTCATGCATGTTTTGATTTACATCATTACTACTATGAGATGATTTCAATATTTTTGCTTGAAGTTTGTTAAATTGATGAAATATTTCTATTTAAGTTTTAAGCATGATATTATATTACATATGTTATGAAAGGAAGCATGAGATTTTAAGGCTTAAGTTTAAGCACTAAGTTTACAACAAGAGTTTGAATCTTTTATTTCAATAGTAAGGTTTCAAATCCGAAATCATTTATTATCTTCATCGTTTTAACCAAAAGATTGATCTTTTGATTTTAAGATAAGATATAGAATCCATATTTATCCATCTTATTTATGATTTAAAGAAAGAGAAGCATTATTGGTTTTCATTCTATAAACCCTTATGTTATTTTATGGTAGATTTCCTGAAGTATGAGCATATAAGTAACGTGAGAGTAGTATTTAGCACCGAGTTGGTTATGAGTCTAGGGTCACATGACCTAAAAATATGTACCTCTATATATTTAAGTCTCATTGTGGGTTAAGTATACTAATCAATCAAGCTAAGATTCAATTATGATGGCAAAGGTAGAATAGCTCTGGTAAAGGTAGGCAGAACGTTAGACTCCATGATAGCTCACATGGTTTATGTTGGTTAGGAGAACCTCTAAAAAAGAAAGAATAAAAAATAAAGCTTTTAGAATAAAGTGTTTTGGCTCACAAAGTTTATCCTTATACTTCATTACTCATGTTTATGATGTTATAGCCATTGCTCAATTTAAGCTCAAGGTGGCTCATCTATACTTAGCATGCATTATTTGAAAGTCTATGAGTATATTCTGTTATTGTTTTACTTATGCATTCACCCCCACATACTCAATACATTATAGAAGTATTGACCCACATATATGTTTATGTGCTACAATATTTCATAATGTAGGTACCAGTTATAGACCATATATTATAACCAGATAGTGTGCAACTTCCAGTCAGCAGTTGATAAGTTCTTTTGATTGAAAGGCTTGAGTTAATCATAGTTTGAGTAGAATATTATTTTCTTTATTCTGTTGTATTGATTAGGTATAGCTGGGGGTCATGCCCGAATTCCTATAGTCAATATTAGTAGAGGCTTTATAGACACATTCAGTATAGTTGATATATTTGATTAAATTTTAGTTTTTTATAACTAGTGTTGTAATAATTTTAAATAGTCTTACTGTGATTATGTTAAACTAAAGAATTTTCTTTCGCTTATCACTTCTTGTGTTTTTTTGTATTTAAATCAATAGCTCAAGCAATATGCCATTACAAGGGTTAGATTGGGATCACTAGTGGTCCTATGCAATATGTGACATCTTGGGATGGTCTTGAGGCATAACAAATGGTATGACGATGCCTATGGTTGATGCCTTGATAGATAATTTCTTGGTTAAATAAATGGATAATAGCTCGCCATGGAAGGTGGAGGTCTGGGAGGAACTGATACTGGAAACTACATTTGTCGGTGAGAGGGTATTTATGACCATATGAATTAGTTGACACTTATATATTTTAGATTGGCTGGGATTGAGGCGTTCTTTCTATAACCTTTGAATTTTTCTAGTTCATGCAGCTAAAACATACTGGGATCCTTTTAGTAGGAGAATCTAAACCCATATAGCACGTAAGTGCCCTTAGGATGGTTAGAGCAGTGTACCCTAGGTTAATGGTATTAAATCTCATGTTAAACCTTCTTTTGTATCCCAACAACTTTTATATATATGTATGTATGCATGTATGTTAATATTTACTTTGAGTTTTGACTGAATTTTTAATTGGCATTACTTATCATTATCTTGAGTTACATGCTAGCGCTCACCCTACTAACCATCTCCAAATGGTGTATCACCACGTGATGCAGGGAATAAAAATATTTTTTCCTTTCCTACACAGTGATAGGTGATTCCTGGATAGCTCGTGAGTTAGCTTTGTAGTGGTGAGTTTTCATTCTCTTGAAAACCCTTATTTCATAGTCTTATTTTATTCATGTTTTGAACTATTTTCTTTTAGACTCAATTTTACTATGGTCGAGGGCATGTCCCGAATTAAGTTGTTCTTTATTACTATTGGCTTTGTGTGTTACTAATGATTGAGAGAGATTAAAGTTCTTAGATTTCTTTCTGAGCTAGTTGCATAACTATCTTATTATATTTTCCAAATTAAACTATTGCTAGTTGTATTGTGTTCTGGTTGGCTACGATAAAGAAGTATGGTCTCTAGTCCTCAAAGAACTTGAGATATCCATGATGGTCAGGCCTTAGTTTAGGTCATAACAAGCTTGGTATCAGAGCAAGGTCAATGGTCATTAGGTGTCCACAAAATCGTGCCAAGTAGAGTCTATTTTATGGGTGAGTAGTGCATCACACTTATAAGGGAGAGGCTACAGGGCATTTAGCAATGTTTTTCTTTCTTGTGATCTATAGAGTCTAAGGTCTTAAAATCTGCTCTAATTTTATTTGTTTGTATTTCAGATCATGCCTCTCCGAATATCTGATGCTTGTGGAATCTTCTCTATTCCCACTGAGGAATATATTGATGGAATTCATCCTACTTATGGAGTAGAAACCCAGTCTAGGGCTCCTACTCCTGACTGCCCATGTGGATTTCCACCAATCCCTACCAATCTTCCTCGGTTTGATATTGTTCATTTCTCATCACCTTTAGGAGACATTTCTAATGCTAAATTCCATTAATTTACTCATCTCCTAACTCAGTTGCTGGCTTCTCAATTTTGTTAGCCTGACTATTTTGGTTCTATTACTACATTTTCTAAGGTCAAAATAATTGGCCATTTTATAAGGTTGAATCCTCTAACCTTTATAGGATCTAAGGTTGTGGAGGATCCTTAATTTTTTGTTGATGAAATAGAGTAGATATTTTGGGTGATTTATGCTTCTAATATGGAGAGTCTGAAGTTTGCTGTATGTCAATTGAAGGATGTAGCACACTAGTGGTATAAGAAGTTGGAGCATTCGAGGGGTGATAATGCTGACCAGGCTCTATAGGAGGATTTTTTTTAGTGCTTCTCTTAATCATTTCTTTCCTCAGAAGATGAGGGAGACTAAATCAAAGGAGTTTATGAACTTGAGCCAGGGAAAGATGACTATGGAGGAGTATCTCTTGAAGTTTCATTAGTTGTTTTGTTATGCTTCAAAGTTTGTGTCTAGCATTAGGGCTAGGATGAGGATGTTTTCTTTGGGTTTATGTTTGGACTTGGTACTAGAGTATAAGGTGATGATGTTGAATAATATCATGGAATCACTAGGCTAGTGGTGTAGATGTAGGAGTTGAGAATGAGAAGAAGAAACATTAAAAATAGAAGTGAGGTAGATAATAAATTTAGATATTTAACGTAGGGTAGAGGCCTGTAGAACAGTGGTAGAGATGGTAGGTAGTGGGGAAAGAAGAAGGCTTGGGGAAATTTTTGTTCTTATTCTATAGCTAGTACTCCATATACTAAGCTGACGGGTGATCATCGCTTTTAGACTGACAACGAGTTTAAGGCACAAAGTTCCCAATCTCAGGCCAGTAAATCATAGCCAGCTCCATCGTATCTTTCTTTTAAATTATATGGGCAGTGTTACAATGGTATTTGTCATTAGGGGAGGAATAAATATTTTAGATATGGCCAGCCTGGTCACATTCAGAGGGACTTTCCTTCAGATAATGTTGCTAGTGGAGCTAATAAGGTTTGGTTTGTAATTTTCATCTCGTGCTTCATAGGGTGCTAATTCTAGTACCAAAACTGATCGGAATCATCTTTATGCTCTTGACACCCATAAAAAATTTGAGTCATCTTCTGACATTGTAATTAGTGCATTAAAACTTTTCTCTTGTGAGGTGTACCATTTTTTTAATCTACGGTCTACTATTTCTTATATGACCCCTTATGTGGTTGTTTATTTTGGTTTCAGCCTTGAGTGCATGTCTTTTCATTTTTTTTGTATCTACCCTGATGGGTGATTATGTTGTAGCTAGAAATGTCTATAGGGTTTTGTGGTATCTATCTGTGGTCGGAAGACATTGGTGGATCTGATAGTGTTGGATATGTAAGATTTTGATGTGATATTGGGGATGGATTGGCTATACTCATACTATACTTCTCTCGATTGTTGGACCTAGAGGGTCAGTTTCCAATTCTTAAATAAACTATTAATTAAGTGGGAAGGGAGTTCCCTAGTACCTAATGGAAGGTTTATATCTTATCTTACAGACTAAAAGTTGATTTCCAAGGGGTGTCTTTACTATTTAGTTTGACTTAAAGATTCTAGTTTTGAGGTTTCCTTTTTACAATTTGTCCCTATGGTTAATGAATTCCTAAATTATTTCCCAATGATCTTCTTGGTTTTCCTCCTTATAGGGAAATATACTTTGAGATTGATCTTCTACCATACACTTGTCCTATCTCTATCACTCCAAACAGATTGACTCCAGTTGAGTTGAAAGAACTTAAGGGTTAGTTAAAGGATCTTTTTTAATAAGGGCTTCATCTGTCCTAGTGTTTCTCCACAAGGTGCCCCTGTTCTTTTGTGTGTAAGAAGGATGGTTCCTTTTAGATGTGTATAGATTATTGCTAGTTAAATAAGGTGATAATGAAGAATAAGAACCCTCTTCCTAGAATTAATGATCTCCTTGACCAATTTAAAGGTTCTAAGTAATTTTCCAAGATTAATCTTTGGTTAGGTTATCATATGTTGAAGCTTAGGGAGGTGGATATCCCTAAGACTAGTTTTCATACTCGGTATGGTCACTATGATTTCTAAGTTATGACTTTCGGGTTGACTATTGCTTTGACGATATTCATGGATCCTATGAACCTGGGGTTTAGACAGTTTTTGAATTTGTTCATGATCATATTTATTTATGACATCTTGGTACATTCTAAGAGTGCGAAGGATTATGCCAATCACCTCTATATATTGTTGCAGGCACTTAAGGATTAGCTGTTGTATGCCAAAGTTTTGAAGTGTGAATTTTGGTTGAATGTTCTGACCTTTATTGGTCATATACTTTATAATGAAGGGAATATGATGGATCCACAAAAATTTTATGCTGTTAAGAAGTGGACTAAACACCACGACCCCAAACGACATTCCAAATTTCTTGGGTTTTGTTGATTATTTTAGGAGGTTTGTGGAGAGTTTCTCTTTGATTGTTTCTCTATTCACTTAGCTGATTCAAAAAAAGCTTAAGTTTTTATATTTTGATGCTTGTGAGGGTTGTTTTGAGAAGCTAAAGGATAAGTTAACTTCTGCTCTGGATTTGAACCTACCCTAGGGTACTAATAGGTTTATTTTTTATAGTGATGCATCACGTATAGGACTAGGTTGTGTCTTGATACAGCATGGTAAGGTTGTGGCCTATGCTCCTTGGCAATTATCCAGCTCATGAAAGAAATTATCCAGCTCATGCTTTGAATTGTTAGCTGTAGTTTTTTATTTGAAGATTTGGCGCCATTATTTTTATAGGGTTCATATGGATATCTTCTCAGACCATAAAAACTTGTTGTACGTGTTCACCTAAAAGTAAATGAATGTCAGGCAAAGAAGATGGCTTGAGTTGCTCAAGGACTATGAAATGAGTCTTCATTACCATCCAAGTAAGGATAATATAGTTGTTGATGCTCTTAGTAGGTTGCCTATATGTAGCTTGCGTAATGTTGATAAGGAAAAACAAGGATTGGTGAAGGATTTTCACCAGTTAGCTAATCTTGGAGTTTGGATTTTTTATTCGAAGATGGAGGTATGATAGTACAAGAAGTGTCAAAGTCATCACTATATGTAGAGGTGCACAAAAAGCAAGTTTTGTACCCCATCTTGATGCTGATTAAGGATAATATGGGTCACTAGAAGGTCATGGACTTTGAGAGTGGTAGAGATGGTATCTTAAGGTACCAAGGTAGATAGTGTGTTCCTAATGTTGATGGCCCATGGGAAATAGTTTTGACTAAGGATCATGGGTTGAGTTATAAAGTTCTTCCAGGTTTGACAAAAATGAATCATGACTTAAAAGAGATCTATTGGTGGAACAACATAAAGAGGGATATGGCTAACATGTATAAGTGTATTGTTGTAATGACCTTTCAATTTATTTCTCGTGATTCTTCTTATTTTTGTCATTAGAGATTTTTTATAGCTACCCCTTGTCATTTATAACTTTCTCAAATTAATAATTCAGTTACAGAGTAGTTCATTTATTTTTTAGAACCATTTTCATATTTAAAAATCTTCATTGGTTTGAAATGGCCACTAGGTAAAAACCTTTGTAAGATGATACCGGATGCAAATTCTGACTTTTCTAGCAGCTCTAAAATATAAATTTTAGGTTGGGTAGAGCTTTGGTTCGGGTCCTGCTACACCCAAACTTATTTTGACCTATTGGTTGGAAAGTTGATATATTGGAAATTTTTGTGTGGGGACTATATTTGGTCAAAACAACCCCAAAGGAAAAAATCCTATTTTGTAAACGCGTATAGAGTGTCAAAATCTATGAGTTTGCATATTTTGTTTGCTCATATTGGATTTCGAATGCATCCCGAGGCATTTACCTATCATCTGGTGCAACAAAACCACCGCGATCATGGAGGTTGTATCATAATTGTGATGCCACAATCACGACCTGTGTCCTCCATCTCCTGGATTAAAGGCTTGGGAAGGCGTATTTAAATGCCCTTTTTCTTTGACAATTGGCTATTTCTCTCTTGCCTTGGGTCTCTTAAACCCTAATAGAGTGTGTATTCCCCAAATTGAGTCTTTGGTTATGATTGGGATCTTGAATAACTTGCATAATCATGATTAACATCGAATCTAAGGTATGAATCATTTATAGTGGTGAATTGTTCATTATTTATCGGAAACCTCCAAATCACTTAAGGCTTGATTTTTGCCCAAATATTCTTGATTTATGCCAATTTCTTAAGAGATGTAACTCCCTAATGGTATTTGAGCAATGGGTTGGTCTCAAAAACTTATTTTTTGAGTGGGACCCACATGGGGTTTTTTGATGTCGTTTTGGCCCCAAACAACAATGGTGCAATATAGGTATTTATATTCTTGTAATAATGTATAGATTGTGTTTTTGATAGCTTGGCTCCTTGAAGAAATCTAAAGGAAAGGGGAAGCAAAGGTTACCGGTTCTTGAGCTATATTTAGATTTGAGGTAGGTGAGGCTTATTTCTTGTTAGATTGAGCTTTATTATGTTATGACTTTGATGTCTTAATAAGATTGGGCATGGTTTTAGGTGTTGAGACTATAGGTGTTAGTGTTTGGGATTAGTTGAACCACTTACACTATGGAACTCATAAAGTGTGATACTTTACTTATAGTCTAGAACCTTGGTTAGTTGGACTTGTTATCTCATGAATAACATGACAATGCTATAGATGCTCTAGTTAAACAGGAGTAACCTTGCCACTCATATTAAATAGTAAGTTGACCTTAGTTATGCATAGTTGTGGAAATTGCCCTAGTAGCTTTAGATGAATTAAGAGTAATACTTGAGGAAGAATTATAACATAAAACTAATGTGGAATGATAAACCTCAAAGGCATGACTTAGAGTGATTTAGCTTAGTCCCGGGTAGAAGTTATCCTTAAAGAATACTTTAGGGTTATTAGAAGCGAATTTTGAACAGCCTTAAACTTGGACTCTGTAATTTCTGTAGCAACCTAGATACTTGTTAAATGTATAGAATATACATTAGGTAATATGATGACTAACCTCGATAAATGGTTTATTCATGATGTTTGTATTGGAAATAAATTGAATGATTGGTTGATAGATTATTGATGATGCTTGGATAGCAATGAATTGTCTTATAGATTGAACCCATGACTATGTTATTACTTAAATCATTGACTAAATTACCATGTGGGCCTTTCAGTATGTTATTACTCATATTATTAAGCCTAGTGATTAAATCAATGTTTTTGCAAATAATCCTCTTGTGCTAATAATGTGAATCATACAAATAATGAGGGGCTCTAGAAGATATAATTAAGGCTTTGTACTTGAAAATGTTAATAATTATATTACTCTTGGTAAAGTAGTGGGTGGTCATACAATATGGATATACTTGTTCATGCACCCACTAATATATTATGTTGATAATAAATGATGAGGTATGATGATTTGTATTTTCTTACCTTTCTTTCACTATATGCCTCGCGAGGCTTACATTTATAATTGTTTGGATTACTTATATAATTATGATAATGCTTGGTAAGTTTTAAAGATATTTTGATTTTATGATGATGCCTGTTAAGTCTAGACGATATACTGATGTTATGATGATGCCCAGTAAGTCCAAAGGATAAAATTATGTTATGTTAATGTTCGATAAGTACGGAGGATATATTGATTAATGATGATGCCCGATACGTACATAGGAATACTACTGTTATGATGACGCCTGGAAATTTTTGAGGATATATTGATGTTATGATGATGCCCAGTGAGTTTAGACGATATATCATTGATATGATGAAGCTCAGTATGTCCGGAGGATACATTAATGCTATGCATCGTTCACATGTTCCTATATGTTTATTTGTGATTATAATTTTATATGATTACATTCAAATGTGATTTGAAGATATAATGTTATTCTTCAATAATAATCGCTTGTGAGTGGTGTAGTTGTTCCTAGTGTTGAATTGTGAGTAGAAGTAGTATATGTCGAATAATGAATTAGGACAAGTTGGTAAATGGATTATTGTGTGGCATTTGAGGATTTACCTAGTGAGTTTAGATGCCATTGGATAAATGGTTTTATTAAGGTATAAATCTTATTAAAGTGAGTTATGTGGTCGCTAGTTTATGACTAAGTGACTATCTTAATTAATGGCTAGAAGTCTAGAAGTTTAGTTAGTAAACCTTGTTTGGTTGAAATATGGTAGCTAGCAATTGTGGTTGTTACGTGGCTAATAATGATAATAGGTTAGCATGGGTGATGATTAATGACATTGATAACTAAGTTATGATGATTAGCCATTAATTGAGGATTTGTTTTTTAATGATGCTAGAAACAAAAAGATGTTAATGGTTAGATTCATTGGAGTATAATAAAAATTAGTGGCCTTTTCTTGATAGTGATTAGTGCTGATATGATGGTTAGATATAAGTATTGTTTGAACGCGCCTATGGTCTAATAATGAACCTCAACTAGATATTGGATGTTGATTAATTAGTGAATAATTGTTAGTTACTATCCCGTGAATAAAGATTATGTCAAAAATTAGTTAGGCTAATAAATTGAGGTCCTTTGATGACTAGTGAATTAGTAGTTTAATATAGAGTATTGGTTATTTAATAGTAGTGTGTAGATTGAGTATATTGATGAGATAGATTTCTAAATGGTGATATGATTATGGTTATATGTACTTAGGTAAATGTTATTCAATTGCGGTAATTGATGAGGAATATGAGTGTTGGCAAATGACTATTGGTGTGAAATATGGGAAACCATAGATAATGGGAAGTTAGTTATATATCTATATTCGTTGATGATTTGGTTTTTTGATGCACTATCTGGTGGTATGGGATGTCGTGATAGGTTCTTTACTTTTTATTCTTTTGGGTGTACTCCTTGGAGGTATGGGATGTCGCATTGAGTTCTTTTACTTTATTCTCTAATGTATGTAAGTGAATTAACTTGGTATTTATGCGGTTGTTATTTTATTAGTGTCACTTTACACTTCCCTATCAATTACCCATTCGATATGACAGTATTGGCATGTATTTATATGAGATGTTGTATTATAGTTCTAGTTGATCATTTATTTTACTAAGAGATGATGAAGATGATTCAAGTTTGATTTTGTACCTTTACTTAAATATATTATCTTCCTTTATATCATTTTTATATCATAATTCAGCTTAGTTGTCCGATGATGCCTACTGAGTACCCATTGTTTTGGTACTCATACTATACTTCTGTACCTTTTTGGTGTTGACTCTAGTACTAGTTCCCGCCGCTTAGTTGAGATCAAGTAGTGTTAATCTTCAAGAGGCAAGGTAAAGTCTTGGAGTTTCTTTCTCTTTATCCTTGTTTAGTCTTATGTATCCGAGATGAATGTATTGACTACTTCAGATTTATGGGTTGTATTTCCTATTATCATACTTTGATGTTCTTTTACTGATATTACTAGGTTATAGGATTGGTATCCATATTTTGATTGTTTTCTTTTAGTTCAACATTGTTGATTATAGTTGTATTTTGTATTAAGGCTTGGTCGGGTATTTATACTAAAGTAACCCATTGCCTTAGCTCCAGGTTATGATGTTGGTTTACTTACTGGTGGGTTTTAGTAGGTACCATCATGACTCGTGAATAGGATCATGACAAATTAGTATCAGAGCCTAATTTTTATCGGTATTGTCAATACAAGAGCAAATTTCTATCAGAGTCCAGATATCAAATGTTGGCATTTGTTTCCTATCTTTTAGAGGCTATAGGACAATCTTAGGAGTCCTTCACTTCATTCACTCATATCGTGCTTAGAGTATGAGTTGGTTTGTAGGATATTTTCTTGACTTTAGTCTTTCACAGATGCCTAGGACACATTCTACAATATGCATGAGGAGGGTTTCGAGAATGAACCAAAGGATCCTACTCCTGTTCGAGGACAATCTTATGATATGTCCCCAGTTAGGGACAAAATTGGGCTGCCTCCCCCAAACCCCATTCCTATACCTGATCTAGAGATTCCTCCTCCACAAACAGCAGTGGGCCATAGACCAGCCCATACTACACTAGGTTATATTCCTTCTTATTTTCTCAAATATGCCTTTATTCAACTATTGGGTATTATTGATGGTACACCATCTAATGGTGTACAGACTACTGGGATCGTGTTCATCCTACAGCTGTAGCACTTGGAGTTAAGGTTACTTCTATACCAGTAGTTGTTCAGTCGATGGATGCTCAACAAGTTGTGACCCAGCCTGCTATATCTGCTAAGGAGTAGAAGATGCAGGGTAGATTCTTGATATAGGCTCTGCCTAGGTTTTTTGGTGCTCTTAGAGAGGATGCATTTGAGTTTCTTACTTTTTATGAGGATAAGCTCCATAGATTCGGCTTTATTGAGACTAGCTGTGTGGATTACACCACATTTTAGTTGGATTTGTCTGCTCAACACTAGTGGAGAGGTTTTATGATTTCTAGGCCGGTTATATCTTTTCTTCTATCATGGACTCATTTTTTTGTGATACCCTTGGAGAAGTATATGTCTTACAACCATAAAAATTGACTTAGGTACCAGTTTATAGAATTAGAGCAGGGTTCTATGATAGTTGCGGAGCATTAGTCCTATTTCCATGAGTTCGCCGATAATACGACTTCTATTTTGTATATTAAGTATGAGAGAGTTTGCTACATTATGAGAGGATAAAGACACTATATTCGGGATGGCTACTCAGAGTCTAGTGGATGTGGGTAGGACTTTTGCTGAGGTTTCATATCATGCTAGAGTTATAGAGGATATGCATTCTGAGGATCATAATTAGAGGCCTAAGTACAAGGAAAGATTTTATGGGAGCCGTAGTAGTTCTCGATTCAGAGGTGGCAGTTCTTATGATGGGTATCTTTCACATCCATCCATTCAACTTCCGAGTCAATCTAGTTGACCAGTTCAGGTATCTCTTTAGACTACTAACGGAGGTCAGTTTAGTACTATTGGTCACCCTGGTAACAACGGTGATCAATTCTTGAGAGTTTCGTCTATAGGTCATGCTAGAAATAGTGGTTACTCCAATTTCGTTAGATATACAAGTTTTAGTTTTTCTTATGACTCTTATTTTACTTGTGGGCTTCTTGGCTATTTTTTATGAGATAGCCCTAGTCGTAGGGTGATGGTTGTTTCATCCTAGGGTGCTACCCCTATTAGGGTGGTTGGACTTAACTAGTGACTTATTATCTATGCCATTGCGTATATCTATTCTCGTGGGTGATTCTTTAGTAGTGGATCGATTATTTAGATCATGTATTATCATAGTTAGTGATATTGATCTTATTATTTTAGATATGCTGGATTTTTATGTGAATTTTGACATGGACTGGTTATCTCACTATCATATTGTCATGGATTATTTTGCCAAGAACGTTACCTTAGCTATGCCCGACGTACTTCTAGTCATGAGGTATAGAGTAGTAAGCCACGAGTTGATAGGGATTATGCCTTATGTTTGTGCTAGGAGACTTATAATGAGGGTTTGCAAGTCTTATCTTGCTTATAAATGTGATAGTCATATAAATAGTCTGTCGCTTGACTCTATTCCTATTATTTATGAGTTTCCTGATGTGTTCCCTACCGTCCTACTTAGTATTCCCCCTAATTATGAAATTGAGTTTCCTATTCACTATGAGCCTAGAACCTGACTTATTTCTATAGCACCTTACCCGATGGCTTTCACTGAGTTTAAGGGGCTGAATTCTCAGTTTTTCCATCTTTTTGGTAAGAGTTTCATTAGACCAAATGTGTCCTTGAGGGGAGCTCCTATATTGTTTGTGAAGAATATATAAAGATGGCTCTATGCATTTGTGTATTGATTATAGACAACTTAATAAGGTGATGGTGAAAAACTGTTATCCTATGCCTCGTAGTGATGATTTTTTCGACAAGCTTCAGGGTGCAACCGTGCTTTGTATGATTGATTTGAGGTCTCGTTATCATTAGCTTAGGATTTGTGCTGAGGATATCCTAAAGATAGCTTTCAGGACCGATTATGGTCATTATTATTTTTGGTGATGCCTTTTTGGCTGACTAATGCCTTGTCACCTTTATGGATTTTATTAATGGTGTGTTCAGGCTCTATCTAGACTCCTTCGTCATTGTGTTGATTGATGACATTTTTGTGTTTTCGAGGAGTAGTGACGAGCATGCACAATATTTCAGGATAGTGCTCCAGACCTTGCGAGATCATGTGCCTTTTGCCAAGTTCTCTAAGTGTGAGTTTTTTCTTGAGTCAGTGTCAGTCCTTGGATATGTGGTATCTAGAGTCGGTATCGTGGTGGAACCAACTAAGATTATGGTGATTCATGATTAGTGTAGGCCTACATCTTCAACTAAAGTTTGTCGTTTCATTGGTTTGGCTGGTTATTACAGGCGCTTTGTTGAGAGCTTTGCTACTATTTCATCCCTTATGACTATATTGACTTAGAAGGAGGTCCCTTTTTGATGGTTCGAGAAGTATGCGTTGATATTTAAAAAGCTTAAGAATTGTCGTAGTTCTGCTCCAGTGTTAGCTCTTTCTTTTAAAGGGGAGGGATTCACCGTGTTTTGTGACACTTTGTGTTTGGTCTTCGTTATGTTTTGATGCAGCAAGGTCATGTGAATTCTTATGCTTCTAGACATCTTAAAGTGCGTGAGCGCAACTACCCCATTAATGACTTGGAGTTGGCGATTGTAGTTTTCGCACTTAAGATTTAGAGGAATAATTTATATGGAGTGCATTGTGAGATTTTCACCGATCACCGCAGCCTTCAACACCTTATGACCTAGTAAGAGATTAATGCTCTCCAGCTTAGATAGATGGAGATGCTAAAGACTATAATATTTCCATCTTGTATCATCTGGTTAAGGTAAATATGGTAGCTAATGCCTTTAGTCGCAAGGAAGTGAGTATGGGTAGATTGGTATGCATATCAGTTTCTCAGAGGCCTATGGCATGGGACATTCAATCCTTAGCAAATTTGATTCTTTGCCTTAATATTTCGAATATTGCAAGGATTTTAGCTTGTGTGGAGGGAAGGTCCTCCCTATTCGAGTATATTTAGTTTGAGGATTGCAAGTTGCGTTTCCTCCATGACCAGGTGGTGAGTGGTGAGTCTGAGAGGCACACAATTGATTTTGAGGTTATTTTGAGATTTCAGAGTCGTATTTGTGTTCTCCAACTTGATGACTTGATTAAGTCGATTCTTCATGTGGCTCATAGCTCTATATATTCTATTCAACCCAATACAACTATGCTATATAGAGATTTGAGGCAACATTACTGGTGATATTGTTAATGAGTTTTTAGATGTTTTTCCAAAAGATCTCCCACGGGTATCTCCCGATAGAGAGATAGAATTTAGGTTTGACCTTCTTCCCTGTACTCAGCCTATTTCTATTCCACCATACCGTATGGCACCTAGAAAGCTTAAGGAGTTGAAAGAGCAACTCAAAGATCTTTTAGACAATGTTTTTATTAGGCCTAGTATTTCTCCTTGGGGCGCTCTATCTTAGTCGTGTGAAAGAAAGATGGTTCTTTACGTATATGCATTGACTATCGCCAGCTTAACAAGGCCAAAGTCAAAAATAAGTATCCTCTTCCGAGTATTGATGACCTATCTGATCAGTTGCATGGTGCAATTTATTTCTCCAAGATTGACCTTAGATCTGGCCATCATCAACTTAAAGCGAGGGAATGTGATATTCCAAAGATAGCTTTCCGAGCCTGCTATGGTGACTTCGAATTTCTAGTCATGTCTTTTGGGCTAACCAATGCTCCAACAGCCATTATAGACCTTATGACTCGAGTGTTCAAGCCATATCTTGATATGTTTGTCATTGTCTTCATAGATGACTTTCTTGTATATTCTCGTTATAAGAATGACCATGCGAATCACCTTATAGTTGTCTTGCCAACTCTTAGAGATCACCAGTTATTCGCCAAGTTCATTATGTGTGAATTTTGGCGATGGTATGTATCCTTTCTGGGTCATATTGTTTCAGCCGAAGTTATTAGAGCTGATCCCTAAAAGATAGAAGCTGTAAGTAATTGGCCTAGACCAATCTCTCTATCTTACATTAGAAGTTTCTTGGGTCTAGATGGATACTACCGCCATTTTGTTTAAGGTTTCTCTTCTATTGCGTCTCCCATGACCCGGTTGACTCAAAAGAACGTTAAGTTCCAGTGGTCAGATTTTTATGAGAAGACTTTTGAGGAGTTGAAGACTCGACTTACTTCAGCCCCTGTGTTGACTTTGTCTGATGGTACATACGGTTTTCTAGTGTACTGTGATACCTCCAGAGTTGGCTTAGGTTGTGTCTTAATGCAAAAAAGGTAAGGTTATAGCTTATGCCTCTAGACAGTTAAAGCCGCATGAGAAGAATTATCCAACCTATGATCTTGAGTTAGCTATTGTGGTCTTTTCTTTGAAAATCTAGAGACACTATCTTTATAGTGTCCATGTTGATGTGTTTACTGATCATAAGACCCTGCAATATATATTTACTCTAAGGGAGTTGAATCTTAGACAGAGGAGGTGGTTAGAGATGCTAAAACACAATGATATGAGTGTGTTGTATCACCCGGGCAAGGCCAATTTAGTGGCGGATGCCCTTAGCAGATTGTCTATAAGTAGTGTAGCCAGTGTAGAGGAAGGTAAGAAAGAGTTAGCTTGTGATGTCCATTATTTGGCTAGATTGGGTGTTAGGTTGCTTGATTTAGCTGAGGGAAGCACTTTGGTATAGAGTAGTTCTGAGTTCTCTTTAGTTTTGAAAGTAAAGGAGAAGCAAGACAGAGATCCAAGTTTTGTCAGACTGAATGAGTCAGTTAAGGACCAAAAGGTAGAGGTTTTCATCCAAAGAGGAGATGGTATGTTGAGATTGCAGGGTAGATTGTGTGTTTCATGAGTTGATGATCTGAGGTAGAGGATTATGGGTAAAGCGCATGGCGCGTGGTATTCCATTCATCCTGGCACTACCAAGATGTACCACAACTTGTGGGAAATCTATTGGTAGAATGGCATGAAGAAGGATATAGTTGGGTTTGTAGCTAAGTGTGCAATGTTCCCAAAGGTTAAATTAGAGCACCAAAGACCTGGTAGTGCGATGTAAGAGTTTGATACACCCACTTTGAAGTGGAAGGTGGTGAATATGGACTTCGTGACCGGGTTACCTCTTTTGCGTCGTCATAATGATTCTATTTGAGTTGTTGTGGATAGGCTAACTAAGTCCCCGTATTTCTTACCTGTGTACACATCTTATACAACTAAGGATTATGCTAGATTGTATGTCTGAGAGTTAGTCAGGCTGCATGAAGTTCCCTCAAGCATCATTTCTGATAGGGGCACTCAGTTTACTTCTCATTTTTAGAGGGCGATTTAGCAGGGTCTTGGTACCCATGTTCTTTTGAGTTCCGCTTTTCATCTGCAAACATATGGTCAGGCTGAGAGGACCATTCAGACCCTAGAAGATATGTTGAGGGCGTGTGCTTTTGATTTCAAACGTAGCTAGGATGAGCATTTACCATTGATACAATTCGCCAATAACGATAGTACCATGCTAGCATCGGGATAGCACCATTTGAGGCCTTGTATGGTAGAACATTTAGATCACCCATAGGTTGGTTTAAAGTGGGTGAAGCTGCCGTGATTGGGCCTGATGCACTGTTTAAAGCTATGGAGAAAGTTAAGTTAATTTAAGAGAGGTTAAAGATAGCTCAGAGTCGTCAAGAGTCTTATGTAGATGTGAGGAGAAGAGATCTTGAGTTTAAGGTGGGTGATTTGGTATACTTGAAGATTTCACCCATGAAAGTGGTGAAGAGGTTTGGTAAAAAGGGAAAGCTTAGTCCTCGTTATGTTAGCCCGTATAGAGTCTTGAGCCTTGTTGGTAAAGTTTCCTATGAGGTTGAGTTTCCTGCAGAGTTGTCACTTGTTCATCCTGTTTTTCATGTCTTTATGCTTAAAAGCATATTGGTGATTTTGTTGTAGTAGATGCCTCAGAGAGTACTGATATTCAAAATAGTATTTCATTCGATTAGATTCCTGTTGAGATCCTAGATCTTCAGGTCCGTAGCCTGAGGCACAAAGAGGTTCCCTTAGTCAAAGTTTTGTAGTGGAACCAGTCAGTTGAGGACGCTACTTGGGAGGCAGAAGCAGACATGCGAATCAAGTACCCGTACCTCTTTTCCGCTAGTTCAGATCAATTTAAAGGTATTATTCATCCTTAAATCAACCCTTCTAATCTAAAGTTCCGCTATTTATCTATTCTTGCATGAGTTCTTGCAATTTCTGAGGTATTCAAGAGTTTAGAGAGATTTTGAGCCGTTTAGCAAAACTTTCTTTAACTATGTATACTCCATTTTTCCTCTGTTCCTAGTCTAACTAGAGACATTTAAGGACGAATCTTTCTAAGGAGGAGATATTGTAAGACCCCGCAAAGTTCCCTCGTAATCTGATCCTTAAAGCGTGCCAAGTAAAGTGTAATTCCAGCCCTAAAAGATTGAGAGGTGACTTCCCAAGTGATTGGTGTTTAAAACATATAGAATTTTCTTAAATTTGACTTTATTCATGTAGAGAATTGAATTATCTTTACAACAATACCAATTTTATCCCAATCCGGTATCGGGGTGAGAAGTTATGGCCATTTTACAAAGAGTTGTCGGAACTACCTAGGTGCAACAGATGATCCGACGGACCATTGAGTCTGCGATGGAATATCGCTCGGCCCATCGAAACCTAGGCAATAACTCCCTTTCCTGGCCAAAGTACGATGGCCGAAATGACGCACCGTCAAGGATGCGATGGGCCATTGCTAGGACCATCGCGCACAGGCAGTGTGGCCTCATCCTGGCCAACGTGCGATGGACGATCCAACGGACCGTCGGGTATGCGATGGACCGTCGCTAAAACCATTGCATCGAGGTAGTGTGTTCATTTTCTGTCCAACTTATGACGGACGATCTGACGTACCATCAGACTTGTGATGGACCGTCGCAGACCCTGTTTAGCATTTTAAACTCATTTTAACAATGGGATTTTTGGTATTTCCACTCTTTTATCAATCAAATATATTCTAAGCAAAGTAAATGTCTTCATTCGTCATCCAAAAAAAAAGAGAGCTAGGGCTTCTCCTCAAGATCAAATCTACAACCCTTCTCCAAAAAATCCAAGAACTCACCATAGATGCTACAAATTGAGTTGAGATTTGATTCCCCAAATTCAAAAGTTTCAAGAACTCTCTCTCAAGAGTAAGAAGAAGAGTTTAGAGAAAGCTCGTTCATCCAATTTCATAAACTAAGGTATGTGGGGCTTCGAACAAGGGTAATCCTTTGATCTTTGTGCCCAAAGGCTTATTTAAACTATGATTTTCTGCAATCTATGAGATTTTACATGAATTTGAATTAGGGTTTTTCACCTATTATTATTGATTGCAACATTTTGATGTTTCCCATGAATTAAGAGTCTAATGCAATGATTTTCACATGTTTTCTTGAGAAATTGCTACTGGGTCTATACCTCATAATTATAATCCTTGAGACATTAATAGTTGAAATGTTTGAGATATTGAAGTATATGAGTGTGTTGAGATTTTGAGACAAATTGCTGAAATTTCTAGATTTCTACATGAGTGTTGAATCTATATGCTATCTATTATTCTTTTGATGTGTTCTATCTTGAGATTTAATTATGGCTTTATCGATTCTAAGATTCAAATTTTGATCTTGAAATTCTTTTTTCTTAATTATTTTGTTGATTATTTGAGAATTTGGGTTTTGTTCTTAAATTAGTTTGATTTTCATCCATTCCATGGATATTCAAGCAAACATGAGAGGCCAAACCACCTAACTAGGGTTGTGGGAACCCTGGTAAATTAACAAAGTAAAGGAAGTGTGAGGTCATCCTAAATTAGTTTTATGCATGTATTGTGATCTTCTTCGACTTGTATTATTTCTTAACAGCTATAGAGGTTAAGAACTATTATGTATTTGAGATCATATTTACAAGAGAGGTTGAGATTAGGAAAATAAGATTATGACAGTAATTCGAGGAAACCAACCCTTGACTAATCAGCTTGACACCAAAAACAAAATAGTTGAACTAGGATCAAAGACAAAGGTTAGTAAGGCGGCACTCTAAGACTCATACGGTGAACAGTAAAATTTATCAAAGACATTCACAAGACGGTTGGTGATACATAGCTTGCCAAATTTTGCATTGTCACGACCTAAAATAGGGCCTTGCCGTGACGGGTATCACGACCTAGTAGTGGCTAAATTCCAAAGATATAACAATATAGACAAAGTAAGCTAAAGAAGTCAAAGAAACATCAACAACCAACACCCAGTCCATAGTAATCCATACTATCTCTAACAAAAACTAGTAGACATCTTAGGTCGGGACATGCCCTCAACAATAACCAAAAGAACCAATAGAATAGTCTAAACATAATAAAACCAAAACATAAAATGAGGTCTTCTGAAGTATGGAAGCTCAACACTTCAATCCTAGTAGCTATCCCACGATCACCTAGTCACTGCGCAAGAAAAATAGAAGTATTTTTAGTTCTTGCATCGCATGGGGATAAGTGCCTTAAGACGGTTAGCTAGGTGAGTGCTAGCATATAACTCAGGTAAGGGATAAAATAATGACATGATGAATAGTTCAAAATTCAATCAAATCTAATGCACATAATATGATGTATCAATAAATATATATATATACCACATGCTGGGATAGGGAACTAGGCTTAGCATCAACTTAAAATTAACCTAGATTGTTTAGCTAAATCTTCATAAAAGAACCTATGGGTTATATAGACCCCACCTATTATCCCATGGTTAGACCTAGTGCATGTAGACGCATAAACCGAAGAATAATCAAAACATATATGATCAGGGGACACAAACCTCCTGATAATAAACAAAGGGTGACATGAACACTCAATCATGAATAAAGGGGACTAAACCTGTAAGACCCCAGAAATTCTTAGCTTAATTTAGTCCTTCAAGTTTGTTAAGGGGTTCAATACTTAGAAAATTTTAGCTAAGTATTAAGACTTAGTGTTATTTTAACCTTCAAAAGTTGGCAATCTTATTTTGCGATCTTTACATCCATTAAATATTGATATTTGAGTCAATTCTTAATCAGGAATGTCAATTGGTGTTTTGGATATGTTTTAGATTTTTTTAAGCTCGTTTAGATCATGTTCGAATAACAAAAATAGTGAGTCAACGCGATCTTGATGCATCGCATCGTCCATTGTATCAAAAGATAATTTTCCCCTCAGCTCAATGTAATTTCTAGTAAATCGATCCAGACTCGACATGGTGCGTTGGCTATCAGGTCAATGCCAACGACGTGGCGCATCAGCCTGTACATCGATAATTTAGTTTACAGTCATTAAAAACTCCACATCCTCAAGATTAATTAAGTATTTTTCCCACTCCCTTCAATCCCCATAATACTAAATTTAGTCCTCTTCTACAAAAATATAATAATTCTTTCACAAATTTCTCACGAAAAAAATCCATAGGTGAATTAAATTCAAATTCAAACCTCAAGATTACACCGTTAATTTTCCAGAATTCACTAACTAAGGTATGTGAAATGTTCATCCAAGGGTTCCTTCCACCCTTGGAGTCGAAGAAACTCTTTTAAAGCTCATGTAGAGTGATTTCATGATTTCCATGATTTGAATTAAAGTGTATTCATGATTATTACTTAATTGGGTTTCTATTTTATGATTTACTACAAGATTCATACAGATTTAATTGATATGTCTGCTTTATCATGTGCATTCATGTTGAAACTCTTGGAATTATGTAATTGGAATTAAATCACAACGCCTACATATTGTTTTAGTATTATGTGCATATATTATACCCCACAAGGGTTTGATGAATTGTCCATGCGAGTGGAATAGTGAAATTATATCATGTTAGCATCTATGCAAATTCATGTCATGCAAGTGTTTGGTTGAATGCCCAAATGAATAAATGATGACTAAGTAGTTAAAAAACATGTCTCAAGTTTATGTCATGTCTTTTATGTTTATGCTATCGAGTACTGGGGGTATTTAATACTATACAATTTAGCTATTTGTCTAGAGCCATGGTCAGTCACAAATAGTATCAGTCATGTCACGATTAGCAAAATTCAGTCAGTTACATAATTTAGAAAAATTTAGTGAACTCAAAATCAGTCCAGTTTAGTTCAGTAAAATTAGTTCAGTTATGTTATACTATACTATCATTAATAGTTCAGTCCAACCTAGTACAAATTCAAATTTAGTGCAGTGTCTATTCAGTTAGGAGTAGGATTAAGCCCCGAGTGAACCCAAGGATGGGGACTCATCTGCCAGTAGAGCAGAAATCCTTAGAAACAGTCCTTGTATTCCAGAACTACGTAGTCGGCATAGCTTGAGATATCAACCTACCAGTTGAGGGTTGATGAGGTGATCTACGTGCCAGTTGAGGGTACCACCATTCTCTTTCAAAGCACCTGATAGATGAGAGTGACTCAACACTTGTCCTTACTCGTGGTACGATATTGACACCCTTCAAACAGGGGTTATAGGTTGGACCCCAAATCAGTTAGAGAAGGAGCATATCAGTTAGATGATCACTTCCCACAATCTCAGTTTCAGATTAAGTCACAGGATGGAACTCAATTCAGTTTCATAGATTCAGGATTGTTAGACATAGTCACTCAACTTAGTACGAGAATCAGTATAGTTCCACAAAATCAAGATTTTCAGATACCATCATAGAGTTATTAGTAATTTAGTATTTAGTTTTATTATGATCTCCGTGCAATTTATATATTCATGCATGTACTCTCATTCAATCATACTCAAGATATTCATTTAGTATTGTTCATGCATATGAACCCATGTATTTCAGCCTACCTCACTGAGCATACCAGTATATTCAAAGCACTGACGCATGCTTTTCTTTACACTATGATGTCTTATATCATAGGTTTAGACGTACGGGCTCCCGAGCAGCTTTGTCAGTTCAGATTCTCATCATACAAAGTTAGTGGTGAGACCTTATAGTTAGAGGATAAGATTATTTATTTCAACATTTTAGTTTATTTTTAGTAGTTGAAGTTAGTTAGGGACTTATCCCATCAACTTCACAGTGCAGACAGTTTAGAGGCTTTTCAAGCTAGAGTATTTCAGACAGTTGTTCAGTTTTTAGTATTGATGTTCAGTTTTGGTATTGTGAGACCATATTTAGTATTATTTACAGTATTGAACCTTATAGCAAGTTTTCTACCCATTTTTCACATATTACGATATCATGGTTCAGTTATTACAGTAGCTACCAGTCATGGGTTAGATTGTATTTCATTGGGATTATGATCACCGTGTAGCATCCGGGGTACAGACTCAAGGAATTATAAACTTGGTGTCAGAGCTTAAGGTTTAACAGAGTACTAGAAAGTCTGAAAGCCATATATAGTAGAGTCTTATGCATGGGTGTGTTGCACGCCACATTTATAGATAAGAGGCTATGAAATGTTTTAGGAAAGTTTCTCTTCTTTCAGTATTTATGGTGTGTGAGAGAGCATGAGCTCCAGTTAAACTCTCAGTCCAATCCTTTCTCTTATATTTATAGAAATATGCCTCCAAAAAGGACTAAGGAAATAGGAATAGGAGACCAGCCAGAACCCCAGCACATTCAGCCAGATCCACTTGAAGAACATGTCTCTCGTACTGAGTTTAGAGCAGACTTCACCACCCCACCTCATTCTGCGGTAGCACAGAAAAATGCCCAGCTGCCATTCTAGCCAACTTAGTGGCTAGAACTACTGCTTCCAGGATTTGGGACTTCACTCGAATGAACCCTCCATCATTTATTGGGTCTAAGTCAGATGAGGACCCTAAGGAATTTATTAATTAGGTGTAGAAGGTTATTGATATTATGGGGGTGACCACTATCGAGAGTGTGTAGTTAGCTGTATATCAATTGGAGGATATAGCTCACTCATGGTTTAAGCCGTCAAAGTAGAAAGGGCCACATATGCAGGGCCCATAGAGTGGGAGGAGTTTTCCATTTCTTCTTTAGATATATTCTTCCCACTAGAGTTGAGGGATGAAAAGGTTTTGGAATTTATCAATCTGAACAAGGGCAATATGATAGTGAAAGAGTATTCTCTTATGTTTACTCAATTAGCTAGATATGCTCCTCATGTGGTGGCAGACAGTAGATCCTGAATGAGTAAGTTAGTGTCAGGGGTGTCTAGCATTATAGTCAAGGAGTGTAGGACCGAAATGCTTATTAAGGAAATGGACATATCAAGGCTTATGGTCCATGCTCGGCAGATAGAAAAGGATAAGACTAATGAAAAAGAAAAGGAGAACAAGAGAGCGAGAATAGGTAGTTTTAACTTTTCTTAGTCTAAGTTAGAGGGTGGAAATCATTCTTAGTTCCACCTGAAATCTTCAGTCCTACCTCCGTCCTTAGCTAGTGCTCCTGTGTAGAAATTCAGAGATAGTGGTAAGGATAGGGCACCATGCCCTAAAGCCCAGGGTATTGTTAGCAGTGCCCGAACCAATCCCCTTTGTCAGAAGTGTGGCAGAAACCACCAGGGTATCTATAGAGTGGGTAGCAATGTGTGTTTTGAGTGTGGCAAGATAGGCCACAAAATCAGAGATTGTCCCACGTAAATTTCTCAAGGTCAGAATAATCGTCTCCCACCTTAGTCCAGTCGTCTGAATCAGTAGAGTGCCACTTCTAGTGCCACCAGTGGGCAGTGTCCAAATAGACTTTATGATCTTCAGTCACGACAGGATTAGGAGAGTTGTCCTGATGATGTCAATGGTACGTTACAATTTTTCCATTTCCATGTTTATGATTTGCTTGATTCAGGAGCTTCTTTGTCCTTTGTTACTCCATATATAGTAGTCGATTTCAAAGTCAGTCTCAAAATTCATGCAGAGCCTTTCTCAATCTCTACCCAATGGGTAAATCCATCATATCTAGGAGGGTATACAGGAACTGCTCGATTATGATATCGCAAAAAATTACTTTAATAGATTTAGTCAAATTAGAGATGACTCATTTTGATGTCATTCTCAGCATGGATTAGCTTCCTTCCTGCTATGCCTCAGTAGACTGAAGAAAAAGAATTGTCCAGTTTAAGTTTTCGAATAAACCCATCTTAGAGTGGAGTGGTAGCACTTCAATACTTAGGGTCAGCTTATTTCTTACCTTCGAGCTAGAAAAATAATATCTAAGGGATGTGTCTACCATATCATTCGAGTTCAGGACTCTAGTTCAAAAAACCCTACTCCTGAGTTAGTGTGAGTATCATATGAATTCCCAGATATGTTTCCTAAAGATCTTCCCGGAGTTTTTCCTGAAAGGGAAATTGTTTTCCGAATCAATCTTCTTCCAGATACTCAGCCCATATCTATTCAACCTTACAAAATGGCTCCAATAGAACTCAAAGTATTAAAAGAAAAGTTAAAGGATGTCCTAGATAAGGGATTCATTAGACCTAATGTGTCCCCGTAGGGAGTTCCCATTTTATTCGTGTGTAAGAAAAATGGTTCCCTCAGAATGTCTATTGAATACCTCTGTTAAATAAAGTCACAGACAAGAACAAGTATCCACTTCCCAAAATTGATGACTTTTTTGACCAACTTTAGGGTGTTAGCTACTTCTCTAAGATAGACCTCAGATCAGGCTATCATCAACTCAAAGTCAAGGGGTGTGACATCCTGAAAACAGCTTTCAGAACTCAGTATAGTCACTTTGAATTGTTAGGCATGTCCTTTGATCTTACCAATGCCCCAGCATCTTTCATGGACTTGGCGAACCGTGTGTTCAAGCAGTACTTGGACATGTTCATCTTAGTCTTCATAGATGACATTATCTTCTACTCCCGTAGTGAACATGATCATGCAGACCATCTCAAAATAGTATTATAGACTCTTAGAATTCATCAGTTATTTTCCAAATTTAGTAAGTGTGAATTTTGGCTATGGTCAATAGCTTTCCTCGGCCATATAGTTTTTGGTTATGGCATTAGAGTTGATCCCCAAAAGACTAAAGTAGTAAGAAACTATCCCAGACCCATCTCTCCATCAGATCATAGGAGTTTCATGGGTTTAGCTAGATTACCAATGATTTGTTGAGGGATTTTTGTCTATTGCATCCCTTATATCTAGATTGACATAGAAGAAAGTCAAGTTCCAGTGGTCAGATTCTTGTGAGATGAGTTTTCAGGAATTGAAGACTCGACTCACTACAGCTCTAGTGTTGACTTTACCAGATGGTTCAAATAGCTTTGTGGTCTATTGTTATGCTTCCAGAGTTGGCTTGGGGTGTGTTCTGATTCAGAGAGGTAAGTTCATAGACTATGCCTCTAGGTGGATTAAACCCCATGAGAAGAATTACCCTACTCATGATCTTGAGCTAACAGAAGTAGTGTTTTCCTTAAAGAATTGGAGGTACTATTTTTATGGAGTTCATGGGAATGTGTTAACAGACCATAAGAGCCTGCAGTATGTATTCTCTCAAAAAGACCTAAACCTCTGTTAGAGAAGGTGGTTGTAGTTGTTAAAAGAGTACAACATGAGTGTCCTGTATCATCCGAGGAAGGCCAATGTAGTGGTTGATACTCTTAGTAGAATGTTTATAGGTAGTATTGCTCATGTTATGGACAGCAAGAAGATGTTAGATCAGGAAGTAGATCAGCTAGCCCGACTAGGTATCCGCTTAGTCGAATCAATAGAAGGTAATGTATGGGTGTAGAGTAGTTTAGAATCATCCCTAATTTTTAAAGTGAAGAAAAACTAGGATAGGGATCCTAGTTTAGTTAAGTTTAAAGAATAAGTTAGAGATAAGAAGGTAGAGTTTTTCTCTTAAGAAGGAGATGGTATTTTTCTTTGTCAGGGTCGACTATGTGTGTCAGGCGTAGATGACTCGAGTCAGCAAATTCTTACAGAAGCTCATGGTGTGCGCTACACTATTTTTCTAGGGGCCACTAAGATGTACCATGATTTGCGGGAGATCTATTAGTGGAGTGGGATAAAGAGGGATATTTTAGTATTTTTGGATAAGTGCTTGACATGTCAGTAGGTTAAGATTGAGTATCAAAAGCCTAGTAAGTCCCTGCAGGAGTTCAGCATTCCCACCTGGAACTAGGAAAAAGTGAACATGGACTTTGTGATGGGTTTTCCTCGTACTCGTTGTCAGCATGATTCAGTTTGGGTCATTGTAGACAAGATGACCAAGTCAGTTCATTTTCTACCGGTCCATACCTCTTACTCAGCCGATGATTATACAAATATCTATATTAGGGAGTTGGTCAGATTTCACAGTGTTCCTTGTCCATCATCTCAGATAGAGGTACCCAGTTCACCTCTCATTTCTTGAAAGCATTCCAAAAGGGTCCTGGTACCTGAGTTCACCTCTGTATAGCTTTTCACCCTCGAACAGATAATCAAGTAGAAAGGACTATTTAAACATTAGAGGATATGCTATGAACATGAGAGATAGATTTTAAAGATAGTTGGGATGACCACTAGCCTTTGGTTGAGTTCGCATACAACAACAGGTATCATTCCAGTATTTAGATGGCTCAATTTGAGGTGCTTTATTAGAGAAGGTGTAGATCTCCCATTGGTTGGTTTTAATTGGGAGAGGACACAGTGGTAGGGCGTGATTTGGTATTTGATACCTTAGAGAATGTTAAGTTAATCAAAGAAAGGCTTAAGACAGCTTAGAGCCGACATAAATCAAATGGAGATGTATGCAAAAAGGATCTCGAGTTTAAGATTGGTGAATATTTATACTTGAAAATCTCTCCTATGAAAGAAGTGAAGTGTTTTGGGAAGAAGGGGAAGCTCTATTCCCGATATGTCGAGCCTTACTAAATTCTCAGCCATTTTAGAAAGGTAGCTTATGAGCTGGAGTTGCCTTCAGATCTATCTTTGGTCCATACAGTGTCTCATGTCTCCTTGCTAAAGAAATGCATAGGTGACCCATCAGTCGTAGTCCCCATAGACGGCATAGATGTTCAGAACAACCTCTCTTATGAAGAAATTCCAGTCAAAATCCTTGACTATCAGATTCACAGACTAAGGAATAAAGAAGTCCCTTTAGTCAAAGTTCTTTAGTGAAATTAGTTCGTTAAGGGGGCTAATTGGGTAGCAGAAGTAGATATATGAACCAAGTATCCTCACTTCTTCTTCGCAAACTCAGATTCAGGTCAGGGCAATAGTTTTTCTTAAGCTTATTTAGGTTTATGCTGAGATTTTCCATTATAAAATGGGTATCAGTTACTATTGCATATTCAATCATATGTTTAGGAGTCAGTTCAGTCATGTACTCATGCATCAAATATGCATGTTCAGTATAAAATTTAGTATGTCAGTAGTGAAAATCAGATAATCATATTTCAGATGTTCATGTTTAGTAAGAAAGCTTAGTCTACCAGTATTCTCAGCTTAATCAGTCTCATTCGAGGAAGAATGTTCCCAATGGGGACATAATGCATGACCCTGCAAAATTATTAGCTTAATTCAGTTCTTTAAGCTTGTTAAGGGGTCCCAGACTTAAAAAATTCTAGTTAATTATTCAGAGTTAGTGTTATTTTAGCCTTCGAAAGTGGACAATCTTATTTTTCAACCTTTATGTCCATTAAATGTTGATATCTGACATAATTCTTGATCAGTAATATGAATAGGTGCTTCTGGACAAGTTTCGGATTTTAAGGACCTCGTTTAGATCATCTTCAAATGACCCAAATAGTGAGTCAACGCGATCTTGATGTGTTGCGTCATCTATTGTATCGACAAATATTTTTTCCCTTAGCTTAGTGCAATTTCTAGTGAATCGATGCAGACTTGATGCAGACCAATGGCTATCGCGTCAATGCCAATGACATGGTGCATCGGTCTGCGCGTCAATGATTCAGTTTATAGTCATTAAAAAGGCCGCGTCCTCAGGGTTAATTATGTCTTTTTTCCATGCCCTTCATCCCCCATAACACAAAATTTATCCCT
>NW_025834903.1:0-1457 GCF_002878395.1 Capsicum annuum
AAAAAACTATTCAGACATTGGAAGATATGCTTCGAGCTTGTCTGATTGACTATTGTGGTAGTTGGGTTGATCATTTTCCTCTTATAGAGTTCATATATAATAATAGTTACCACTCTAGTATTGGTATGGCTCCTTTTAAGGACTTGTTTGGTAGGAGGTATAGGTATCCCATCGGGTGGTTTGAAGTTTGTGAGGCTGAGATGTTTGGCCAAGATTTGGTTCACCAAGAAATAGAGAAGGTGAGGGTGATTTCATATAGACTTAAGACATCCCTAAGACACCAAAAGTCCTATGCAGATGTAAGGCAAAGGTCGGAGTTTAGTGTTGGTGATTGGGTATTCTTAATGGTATCTCCCATGAAGAGAGTGATGCAGTTTTGTAATAAGGTTAAGTTAAGTCCCCACTATATTGGTTCGTACTTGCTGTTGAAGAGGGTTGGTAATGTTGCATATGAGTTTGAGTTTCCCTCTAGTTTGAGCTTCTTTCATTTGGTGTTTCATATTTTAATTTTGCAAAAGTGTATGGGTGATCCTTCAATGGTTATTCCTTTGGAGGAGGTAGGTATTTTAGATCCTTATTGTATGATAAAGTTTCGGTTGAAATCTTGGATTGATAAGTTCATCGACTGCAAACAAAGGACGTGGCTTCGGTAAAGGTTCTTTAGAGGAACCAAAAGATGGATGAAACTACGTGGGAAGCCAAAGAGGACATGAAGTCCAAGTATTCATTCTTTTTATTTTTTGCTTTGGATAATCATTCTTAAAGTATATGTATTCCTTAAAATCTTTGATTTCTGACTTTGTTAAAGAAAAGTGATTTCTATGGCATATTTATTTTTTGTCTTTGTTAATGGTAAGAGTAGGGGAATATGGAATTAAATAGTGCTAGCAACTGACTTGTCCTATTATTCGAGGACAAATGATCCAAGTGAGGGAGAATAGAAACACCTCAAGTTTTTGGCACTTGGAAATTTTTTGAGCTTTGAGCTCACTGCCTTGGTAAAGACTCACCCTATGAGTTGTAGGGTGTCCTAATGAGTCGTTGGGATGAGTCATACCTAAATTACAAAGTTTGTCCTTTGATTTTAATTTGAGTACGCGTGGCCCACTAAGAACCGTAAGGATATGTTACGAGTCGTTAGTTGTAAACGTAGGGTGTCTAGTGTATGTCTCAATTTTGGTTCACAGGTATCTAGACTGGACCCTATGAATCATAGGATCCTATTATGATTCATGTGGATGAGTTGTAAGGTTAACAATGAAGGGTTCCTTGGTGATACTCCCTTGGTTACGACTCATGGTGGTGAGTCATAAGGAGCAACTACAATTCAAGGGTTGACCCATTGTTAAAGGTGGCACTTGTTCATCTTTTAAGTTAAGGGCATTTTGTAAATTTTTCCTCTTACCCAAATTAAACCCACGTCTTATAACCCTTTTAGGGTATCAATAGCCCTCATA
>NW_025834904.1:0-1030 GCF_002878395.1 Capsicum annuum
ATATATATATATATATATATATATATATATATATATATAAGATTCCACAAAAGACATTCATATCAAGTGGTTCTTATGTCCTACTCTCAAATCTTCACATAGTCATCATTTCGTCTTTATTTTTTTTTTTTTGGTAACGAGGCGATATATTAGAAACTCAAAGTAGAGTTAGTTACAAATTGCTGACTTGTTAGTCAGGTACAAAAATATGAGTATCAGCATTCTGATAATTAGTACATTGATCTAGTAAACTCAATTCCTAAAATGTCTTCCCATAGATGTTTTTGTACATACACCGGAGGAATTGCCAAAAATTTTGTTGTGCCAAAAAGCTTCCTTGTCGCTCCTTCTTGAGCTAGGCAGTCTACAACATAGTTTTGCTCTCTAAAAATGTGGGTCACTGGTGGATGCCCCACCTTTCTCAGCAGGCAGCTGCAAGATTTAAGAATAGGATTATAATGCATGTTCCCAACTTTTAACAAAAGAATTACCTCCGTTGAGTCCACATTTATCTCAATAAGGAAAAGATTTTGGTTCTTCGCCAATTTGAGACCTTCAAGAAGTGCTAAAAGCTCCATTTGGTTATTGGTTACGATGGGAAAGCCCTTAACGAAGCCAATAATCCAATCACCATTACAATTTCTAATACAACCTCCTATACCTCCTATACCCGGATTACTGAGGCACGCTCCGTCAGTGTTGAGCTTGTAAGGGGTGTTCGTAAGGGGAAGCCAATGAACATGAATAGTGGCTTCCTGGTAAAGGAAAGAGGGTGAAGGCATAAGGTAAGAGTATTCAACAGCATTTGCATAAGCATTCTTGAAAGAGGGAGAAGCATTTAAATTGTTAAACAGATTATCATTCCTGCACCTCCAGATTTCCCACAAGCAAAACATGATTAGAGGTTGAAGGCTGATGTATTGATCCACCATGTTGTTGCCAGCCCAGTCCCTAATAATTTCTAGGAAGTTATCACTATTAAAGTTAGTAATGGAAGAAGTATTACAGCTGATCTTTTGGAAGAAAACAT
>NW_025834905.1:0-3887 GCF_002878395.1 Capsicum annuum
ATATATATATATATATATATAATCACAAAAATATAACAAATATACTATTAAATTTATAATTCAAAAGAATGAAATTAACACATCCAAAAATACAGCTTCAATACGAAAGACTACAAAGGTATAAGACTTACAGAGAGATCCACAAACAAAAGTCTAATAAAACTTGGAGAATTCAAGTCTAATAATGTCAAACACGTGAGCATTTGGGGATTCCCTATTAGTGAGAGTAGCACGGATTACTAGATGAGCTAGTGAGAAGACAACGCCATCTCGCTCATCATGCTAGACCAACACTCATCCATAAACTTAAATTGATCATCACTTTTTCGCTTTAAACATGAAAACCTCTTGATCTAGGTGTTGTTGCATCTCAACCTCTACACACTCTTGAATAATTTTCTCTCATATGCAACACCTTTTTTTCAAGAAATTTGATGTGCTCTTCAACAACAGACACTGTAGGTAAATAATGTGAAGTGATATAATTTTAATTTTGATACAAAGTAGAAGCTTGCAAGCCCAACTCATAGGCATGTTTCTTTTTCTCTCCACCTACAACATCAAATAAAGACGATTTATATCAAATTCTTGGACTTCTTCTGAATCATTTGGTATTAATGATTCAGAATGCAAAGCAAATTAAACATGTATTAGTATGTAAGACAATTGAAATCTGCATTTAATTTAGAGATTAATTCAAAATAAGGAAATAGATGGATACATATGATTTGGACAAAGACGCTCATGCGCTCCATTTGGTTAACCCTCGCATCCATTCAGTGACTAGAAGTACTTAAACAAGGTACTTCAACACACTTGTAAACTTATTGTAATCACAAGTCGAATAACACAATAAATATGCCAAATTGCACCTTCAATTGCCTAAAAATCCTCAAGAGTATCTAGGGCCTGTAACTTTAAATGGGGTAAAATATTTCTCGACAGAAGTTGTAATAATAAATATTGTCATCCTCTATTCCCATTATTCATTTCTTTGCTAGCCTTAGAGAAAACATCAACTGGCATGACTCAAGAGATGAGGAACAAAAAAATAGAGAACTTACTCCGGAAAGATAAAGGCGAACAGGGTGTAGGGCATACGATATAAAAAAGACTTTAAAAACTTGAATCATAGCTACGAAGAGAGACAAAAAGAAACATCCACAAGAAACTACTCTGTATAATACCAAGGGTTTTTTGGATAAGAAAGAACAAACTTCTTAAAAATGAGAAGAATAGCCCGCTTATCGATCAGGTGAAGTCAAAACATTTCATTTCCACCTTCAGATCATTCTTCTATGATACAACTAGACTCTGGTAAATCAAATTTCTCAAAGTAGGTCATAAGTTTTGGCTGAAGATATAAGATTTGATTGAACACCGCTAATAAATAGGATAGACTTCGGCTAAGTACTCACTAAAGAAAAAATAATGGTTGTGTTCAGGAAAGAAACATAAAATTATTTTGCAACCGTAGAATTGATTAAAATAGAAAAAAAAGGCAACAATATACTTATATCTATGAATTTAATTTCTCACTACATATTATTCAGTATTTTGTTTTTGTCTTCTCCACTAATCCTCTGAGGTTCAAACAAAGAGAGGCACAACTAAAAAGGTTTATGTCTAGTACCGAATTTGACATCTAAGGAAATCTCAATACAACACAGAATGAATAAAACATGTTCAGTGTATCGATAAGTCCAATATAAACATTATTGTCGGACACACAAATTTGTAGTATATCACAATCTACTCACATTCTTGTTTTTCAAGATGAACACAATATTTACTTTGTCTCATTTCAAAGATTTTATACAACATGTTACTTGGTGAAAAATTATCGAATAGATGGAACAAGTCAAGCAATAGAGCTATGCTATCAAATTTCTGAATTATTGAAGAAGGACAACATATCATGTGAACGAACTTTTAATCTTACTGTAACTTAAATTTAACAAAGGTTCTTCCATAAAAGCAAAGGCAGAGCTAGAAGTCCCAGATACTTGTTTAAGATTCATAACCTATAAGTTGAAATCTTGGCTTTTCCTATGTTAAAAAGCCAAACTGGTCTTAACTTAACAAATCGTACTTAGACACTCCCTTCGTTCCCTTTTTTACTTGTTCCTTATACTATAAATAAATTATACTTTTACTTGTCAATTTTAACAAATCAAGAGAGTTATTATTTCCTTCCAAAATTACTTGTACCATTAACTAACTTTGTAAAACACTAGTAGTCATACTTAAAAGTCCTAAAGTATAATAATATGAATAATTTAGTTAAATAAACTCCTCATTTATTAACGAGAGTGCCAAGTCAACAAGGACAAAAGTAAAAAGTAATGGAGTAAGTATACCATAGTGAAGCAAATGCACACAAGTACAAACACCTACGGATCATGATTCAGTAAATATCTGAATTACTCTTGTGTCTTATAGTATGAAATAATATATTTTTGATTTCCAATATGAATCTCGATATTTATTGAAACGAACCAAAGAACGCAAAACTATAGATATAGGCATAAAAATAAAATCAAATTGATGCATACTCCAAAATTGCTCATTAACTAACTACTATTAACTCAGTGGTAACAAAGTTGAAAGCAATAAACAATCCAATCTATGTTACCTGGTGGCGCTTTCTCAGATGGAGAACTTAAACCTGGAGCAGCTGCTGCATACAAAAAACCAATAAAATCAAAATCAAATCAATCTTAAATCAATAATGACAGTTACAAATTACATCAACAATAATTAAGAAATCTTCTTCAGGAAAATCTTAGTAGCTCAATTGATTTACTACAACTTTCACCTCATTAGTGAATGTTCGATTCTCTATCTTATAATCTCGTTCCCCACTTCTCCTTTACCTACCCCAACTTTAACATATATATATATATATGTGTGTGTGTGTGTATATGTATGTATATATATATATATATATATATAAATCTACCATTTTTCAATTTTTTTCCAACTACCAAAAATAAAGAACAGTATCAAATTTGAACTAAAGATTTTGCTTCGAAATTAAACACAAAATCATCAACACCAAATCCAAATAATTGAGCTCCAGTATTACAGTATTTAGCAAATCAAAATATCAAAGCCTATTTTACAAGCAGTAGCAACATTACCACAAATATTAAACTATTTAGCAAATCAAAATATCAAAATCTGAATTCAGTACCTTTACAAGTAGAAACATCACCAGGGATATTACAATATTTAGGAAGACCAATAGCTTGAGTAACATTAATACCAAGAAATTCCAAGTCAAAAATGCAATCAAATAAAAAACAAACAATCAAAACGAAGAATTTTGTCACCTCGGTATCAACATTAATTCTCTCTTCAGTTATGGTAAAGTATTCAATTGAAAAATCAAGGTGCATTCATATTTAGATTAATATCTGATTAGCAATCTTAGAGCTAGTAAGAAATACAGTTCATAGACCTGAATAGGACAGGAAATCTAAACTCGATGAAGAAGAAAAAGTCATCGGCTTAAAGAGAGTGCGTACAAAAAACATCGATCTGGATTTGTTGGAGTTATTAGCCAAAAACATCTAACCATACCTAAATTATCCTCTTTTATACTTTGAACATTATTTGGCGTCCTAAATTAGTTCTTGGTGTAAATAGTGCCATAATAACTATATGTACTTGATTGGCAATAGAGTAAAGATAAAAATTACCTTAAGAACGTAAAAGGATCGGCAACTACAGATCTATTTATCGTCAATTTATTTGATTCTTAGAGGATGTAGGTGAAGATTGATGAAAAGATTTTCATGGTGATTGAGAGTTTCTCTCAAAAGAAGAAGATAAGGGTTTTCTCAAAAGGATATCTACTTTAGTAAAGAAGTGTGATGGATTTT
>NW_025834906.1:0-1446 GCF_002878395.1 Capsicum annuum
GATGAATGGTTGATGATTAAAAATTGTCACAGAAATGGCATAAAGTTTCTTTCAAGAGGTATTTTCCTTAGCTAGATTGAGGCCTTAAGCTCAATTAAACTGAAGTGTATTTCTATGCAAAGGATTACCTTGGTGGATACTTGGTTTGATTTTGGTTCCTTTCCCTCCTAGATTTGTCTCAATAAATATTCGCTTATCCTGTGTATTTTGCTCGCAGCTCTGATAAGAAGAAAGCAAGATCCTGCACCTACACTAGAAAACAAAATGTGTCTGGACTTTAGCAACATCCCTAACCATCTATCCAATAATACACGTTATATACCCCCTCGGTTACATATTCTTATGATACTAGCTAGTCGTTAATATCCTGCCTCTCTAAGCGATGATCATGAATCATGTAGCAGCATCAGGATGACTTCATTATGTAATTGGATGAACCATATCGGGGATCAAGTGTTTGTTATGTTGCTAGTTGACGCAAAGATATGCATCTGCTATAGAGACGATTAGACTTCCAATTAACACAATGCTTTCCTTATGTTGCTAGTTGATGCAACAGATGATGGCCTGCGGGATAAAGTTTGCCAGTCATCCTCCAATTGACAGAATTGTTTAAGATTCTTGATTTTCAGCACACATCATATATAGATTATTTCTATTATATAGAAATTACCAAAAAAAAAACCTCCACTCCCACTTAATTACATACCATGCCCCAATATATAATAATTCCATTGTTTCATCATAATGGTTTAAATATTTAATACTATATTCTATTAATTTATATTAATTAACTATAACTACATATTGAAAGTAAATTTTTTTTAATTTATTTAATTGGCTATCATGTTCTAAACTAATTTGTTATCACGAATCATAATAAATAATAACTTAAAATATTTAAAAGACATATAAAAATTTTATTGACTCTCATTATTTTAGCAATGCCACATAAATTGAGATAAAAGAAAAAGTACTGCAAATCATAATAATTAATATCTTAAAATATTTAAAAGATATATAAAAATTTTAGTTGATTCTCAAATTGTATCGAAACCACATAAATTGAGACACAAGGAGTAAATATATTATTTGATAATTACGTAAAAACTATTATAAATCACAATAATTAACAAGTTAAAATACTTTTTTTAAAATAGATAAAAGTTCTATTCAAATCTCAAAATTTTATCGGTGCATCATAAATCATGACAAAATAAAAAATTATCTTAATTAATTGCAACTAAATATTTAAAGTAAATTTTATTATTTTAATTGAATTTTATATAGAAAATTAATCTTTTAATTAATTTATTTATTTTAGTAAATTTAAATTTTAAAATAATTTTTTTCTTATATAAAAATACTAATATTTAAACTTAACTTTAAATTTTTAAGGTACAAAATTAATAAATTTAATTTAATAAAATAAATTTCTAATGAATA
>NW_025834907.1:0-45057 GCF_002878395.1 Capsicum annuum
ACAATGATCACTGATGTTTCACTGCATTTTTAAGAAAAATGTATTTTCCCTATTAGGCACTCCATATGCTATTATTAGTGTTGGTGGGTCTTAGTTTTATAATCGTCTTTTTAAGGCCTTACTCAAAAATCTAGTATGAATCATAGGGTGGAAACACCTTACCATCCACAAATGAGTGGGTAGGTTAAGGTCTCCAATTGGGAGATCAAGTCTATATTATTAAAGACTATGAATGCTAATATTACTGATTAGCAAAGAAGTTATATAATTCAAGACTCCTCTTATTGCCTGGAAAGTTGAATTCTAGGTAGTATGGACCATTCACCGTGGTTAGGGTGTTTTTGCATGGTGCTATTGACCTGAAAAGAGATAGTGAAGCCCCATTCAAGGTGAACAGGCAGCGTGTCAAGCATTATTTGGGTAATACCGATGATGTAAACGTGATTGTTTATGTAAGCATTGGCAAAGTCTAAGTAGCCAAGGCAACCGAGTCATGTTGCAACATTAAATTATGTTCTTCACGAGAGGCAACCCATGGGCCTATTAGTAAAGTTTTAGTAACAACATAGCCATGTTGCGTCATGACGTTCAATCAAGTGTTGGGTGGGAGGAAACACTATGTTATTGTTCATGTTGTTTTCTTTACTATAGGTATATAGCATGAGGAAATACAAAGAACATAGTAAAACATTGAAAAATTTAGAATTCCCGATAAGGGGACTATTGACCTACTCATGGGGGTCATAAGTCCCACTTAAGACAAGTAAGTGATGTAGTATTTGTCAGAGGGAAAATCTGAGAATTTTGGGTCTTTGAAAATTCACTTATGTACCCACTTACGAGGGTTGTAAGTACCACTTGCAACCTCGTAAATGGTGTCATTAAACATAAAATCAAATTTTAGAGAAGGGCCCAAATTTTCTATCTCTTACTATATGCCACTTACGGGTGTTGTAAGTGGCTGAATTTTTTTCTCAAATATTGGAAATCTGGGTTGGGCCCAAGTAACCTGTCTCGATCCGACCATACCATCGTATTTAAAATCCTTAAACCTAATTTCCATGCCTTATTTTCTCAAATTTTAGAAACTCGCTCTTAAAATTTAAACTTACCAACTTTCGGTTGAGTTCATAAAAGGAAAACTTCTCTCAAAGGTCATTAACTTGCATGCACAAGAAAATTTCTTAGGGTTTCATCACTATTACAATATTGTGATATTATGCAAACACTATGAGTTGGTACTTGAAAATATTTAATAATTGCATGAAACTCCAAAATCTTGATAGTAGGAGCCTAGAATAGTGAAAATATACAAATAATTGCATTATTATTAAATGAATAAAAAATTATGATCATGCCTTAAATGGAAGTAGAATTTGAAATGGTAGATGCAAACCCAATTTTTTGGTCCAATACCTGTGATTTTAAACTTGATAAATGCTTTTATGTGCAATATTGGCTTAAATATGCAAAATATACTCTATGGGGATGAGAAATTATGAAAATTCAAAGTACCCTAAGAAGGGTACCTATGATGGAAATTACGGTGCCAAACAAGTAGAACTTATGGGTCATATTTTCCTTCATAGGTGTAAGACTTGAAGCCCTGAAGTTTCAAGCTATTTTCTAACACTTACAAGGTATATACATCCTTTTAATTTGCATTACAGCCCGTAAGTGGGGTTGTAAGTGCCCTACCCTGAGAGTTTTGATTTTTATCAACATTTTTTTGTTGCCATCTTTTATTTCATACGTTAAAAGTACTTTTTTAGGTTCCATGAAACCTAAGGTATCCAAAATAAAGAAGTGTAGTTGAGGTTTTTGGGTGAGTCTCCTAAGCATGGTGGCTCAATAGAGGCATAAATGGTTGACCCGAGCAAACCAGAGGCCCCTAACATAAGGGGTCAAAGATAGTTGTAGCTTTAGTAGTCATCATATCCAATTTCAGCATTCAAGGCATGCAGCCTATCCCACCATAGACTCAATTGGGCATTTAACCCACATCTACATAAGATGAGACCCATGCGACCATATCTAAATTAATTCCCAAGCCAAGGATAAAGACGGTCTAGACTTTACCTCCACATTCTCCCTATTCTGAGGATGGCGAGCATGGTTTACATGATGGTTTAGATTAGAAAGAGGAGTCAGGGTCCAAAGTTAAGGTTGATTTAGAATAAATTTTTAGTTCAGTACAGTAGGAGGATGCATACAACCTTCAGTCTGAAGAGGGGTCAGAGGATGAGTCTGGTATGGAGAATGAGTCAGTATCTATTGTACCCCTATCTAATGAGGTTACAACTCATGTACCATAACATATTTTATCCTCTTTTGCATAATATGTGCCTCCACCTAAAAAATATTACCTATCTCCTATTTCATCACCGACTGACCCTACTTCTAACTCTACACATATCTCGGTTATGCCTATAGCTGAGACAAACCTGAGATAGTATGTAGAGGGGATGCAGTGCATTTTTTATCAAGATAGCTTCATTACAATGATAAGTTACCATAAAAGGAGCATAAATCAGAGAAGAGGATAGATTTGTCAGGGCTAGAAAGAGTAATAGAACTGCGATCCTCATTTAATCGATACCAGTTGGGGTGGATTGATAGAACCTAGGGTTCTTACAGCCAGGTCTTGGTTAGGGATTTTTATACTTCTTATGCCTACTCTATCTATCTGGTTATACCCAGTTGGAGCATACTTTTGTGAGATGAGTTCATGTTCATATTTCTACAGCGGTCATCCACTGACTTTTAATGGGCCAGAGTATGTAGCCCCAGCATCTCTATAGAGTGTGATTTTAGGATGAGATTTTCTTAGGGTAAGCATGATGTGATATATTTTGAGTACTAACGACATATGTTTAAGTTGGCGAGGTAGATCGTTAACTAAATTTTAGTTTTTGGACATGACGCCCCTTAGATCAACGGTAAGGGGTAGATTAATAAAGCTACGCTGTAGTTATAGCTAAGATTTGGTGGATAATGGTAAGCTTCAAATTTTTTCTATCTAAGTTAGACAATATTTTGATATATGATTAGTCCAAAATAGTTGCTAGTTTGCTTGTGTGGGTATGATATTGACTTTGCAGCCTTAATCATATTGAGATACATAAGCATGCATTCAAAGACATGACCACTCTTTCCGTGCCTTGCTTTGTCCATCATCTATGTGCTAAGAAAGGGGTGTCTGAGATTTTATATGCTGATAGGAGGTTCGAGGTGACGATCATAGCACATATTAGCTTAATCAAGTATTTAGCAAACCCGATCCTTACCTAGAGAGTTCAAGCACCTCCAACAGTAATTCTTATCTATTTTAAGGTACTTTTATCTCTGACAAAGCATTTTGATTGGATGGAAATCAATTTTGATATTGATTTGACTGAGTAGTAAGATGCGCCCGAGGTTGCGACAGTAAGGGAGGGGGCCTCGGCTACTTTTATTTTAGCCTCAGCCTCCATTTATGAGATGATTAGAGAATCTATTGTGTCCCCTCACCCTACTTCTACTACTATAGATATAGGTTTCATTGGGGTATTGTACGATTTCTTATAGCATCTAGTGGAGCAGCAGGATGAGACTACCGCCTGCCTTACTGATGTAAAGTCTAAACTTGCTTCTTTGTATGGACAGATCAAGCATTGGTTCCAGATGATTTTAATGATTGTTGAGATTCTAAGAGAAATCATTAAAATCATCAGGGTGGTTGACGTTTTTTGTCTATGTTTAAGAATTTTGAAAAAATGTTACCTCTCTGAAAATTTATTTTGAACTTTGTGATATGCTTATATGTGTGACAATTGTGAATCTTGTTATTCCATTAGGATTAGGGACATAATAATCATAGCTAGCATTTACATAAACTAGATAGGTAGTAGTTTGTAATGCCACCCTATGCCAGATCTGTGAGAGATGCTTACTTAGTTTTCCTTGTGTATTGAATCTAGAACTTACCCAGTTAGTCCTTCCTAGGTTGTAGGATAGTCGGTTTGGAATAGAACATAGGCCATTCTTGATTTAGTCCACTCTTTCCCTAAATGACATTTCAAATAAAAATATATATCCCTTGATTCTGATTTTGATCCTGATAGACTATTTTTATTGTTTTCACCTTTCACCTTCCCAGTTTAGTTACAATGAACCTATTTAGGGTGTTGTCCCTCCTTGGACACCGTGAACCTCAATTCAAGCAAATTGCCTAAGTTGAGGGTGGTTAATATAGGGGTGCGTAATTAGAATTAGTTATGTAAAATATTTTAATAATAAAAATAAAGTAGGGTTGGGTGTGCTACAAAGAGAAAAAAACAGAATGAAGAAAAGCAAAAAGAAAGAGAAAATTGGAAAGGAAAAAAGAGAAAAAGAAAGTACAAAAGAAACCATACCCAACTTGAATAAACAATAAAAGAAAAAGGGACAAATAAGGGAGGAAGGAAAGAAAAGTGGTTTGAGATGTAGACCCCAACAAAAATTATAGTGTCAAGGAGGATTAGTCATTTAAAAGGCCCAAATGTACCATACCTTCCCCAATCCTACATTACAAGCCGAATAAAAACTTATAGTTATCCTTCCCTGACTGTTTAAAAAAACTAGGGTATAAAAAATAAAGGAAAGTCTATGGTATGTTATTCATATTTTTGGACCTTATATTGAGAGTGTGAGTGTCTTGTTATAGTCCCTAAATTAACATGCATGATTCTACTAAGTAGTGGTACTTATTTGTCGTCAAGGTATAGGGGTTGTGTTGTTAGCTGATTGTATGTTCGGGTAGTGTGATTCGTACATGTGATTGATTATGTGTTTCAAATGTAATATCATAGCTTAATTCTCTTGTGTCACATTATATGCTACATAGATCTCAAAAGTTGGTTTTAGAAGGTAAAAAATAGAAGGGGCTGATGTGTTTTGAACTAAAATTAAAACCGACTGTCGTAGGTATCTTTGGTTTCTCCTAGTTAAGCATCATGTTTTGTTTATTAGGTTTTTATTTCCCGAGGACATGTAAACGTTCCTCATAAGGGTGTTTTTATGTCATTATTTAATGGAACTTTTGATGCTTCAAACCAGAAAATATGAAAGTTCTTAGGTTCATTTTGGTAGATATGATGTTTTTTATGTCTATTTGTAAAGAAACTAGGTTTTGGAGCTCAAAGGAACAAAATTAGTTAAAGGCTATATAAAATCATAGTTACGAGGTCACCTATGTGGTGTAAGTGCTACTTATTCAACCGTAAGTAGCAACGTAATTCCCAGAGGTAGCAAATTTAGAGAACTTGAAAGTAAAGTCTTGATCTGACACTGACGATAGGGCACCTATGGCACATAAGTGTTACTTATGATTAAGAAGCTATGGCACATAAGTTGCAGGAAAGTCAAGTACTCAGAAGCTGAATCCTAAAGAAGTGTCACATACCTATGATAAAGACAGTTACAGGACATAAGTACCACTTACTCCCCATAAGTCCCATCAAAAGTACAAGTACTACAGCATGATGAGAATCAAAAGTTTCCTGTCACTTACGGAGAGTAAGTGCCACTTATAACTCGTTAATGGGCCATAAGTGGCCACCAACCAAAGTTTCCTTGTTCATTTTGGTTTGGATTCTTAGGGTTTTTATGTAGTCTATAAATACTCTTTTTATGTTTTTTAGCCAGTTTATGCACTCATTATATTTAAAAACATATATTTTATTCTATAGATTGACTTTTTATCTTTGAATCCTTGTGTTCTTTACTATTTGGTTGATTATTAATTTGAGACTTTAGGTTTTCTTCTTTAATTTTTATGAGATTATTTCAATGCTTTCTTTTATGAATTTCATGGAGTTTTGTGAAATTATGAGTGGTTAAACCTCTTAAATAGGGTTGTTGGAATCCTGGCAAAATAGCATAGTAGGGGAAGTGTGAGGTTCTTCTAGATCATTGTTTATGTATGAATTGTGATCTTCTTCAGATTGTTTGCTTCCTTAACTACTACAAAAGTTAAGGACTTTCCTGTATTCTAGATTATCTTCACAAGAGAAGAAAAGATTGGAAAGGAATATTACAACAGTGATTATAGGCTACCAACCCTCGTCTAATTAACTTGACACTTACAAGGTAATATTTAAACTGGGATTAAAGAATAGGATTTGAAAGGTGACACTCTAAGAATCGTAAGGTGGTGAGGGAAATTTACTAAGTCATTCACAAGATGATTGGTTAGACCTGTCTTATCAGATTCTGTATGTGTGGTGTGACACACTCCTAGTATGCATCTCAGATTGATTACAATAAAAAACAATCAAGACTTTTTACTATTTACTGTTTACTACAAATTCCACCCATTTACTTTCCAGAACATCTGGCTACTTTAACAAGTTCGTGAGACAGATTTGACCTATTCCCAAATGGTTAAACCCCAACATAGTTAGGTTACTATTATTTGAAGGTGACCACATTGTGTTTTCTTGGAGGAATAGTTTGACGACATTATGCAAGACATGCGTCTGGACTTCTCAAGAAAGTTTTGTGCAGGTCGAAATAGATTGCTTTAATTTTTGGCTCAAATGTGATCTCATCTATGTGCCCTATGCACTTGACCTATTTTTGAAATGCTCAAGTAGGTCCAGCGCAAGTCAAAATAGTATGTTCCAATGATTTTAGCTTACTTCTTGGCTGACCTGCATTCCTTTTGCGAGTGACCTACGCATGGACTACTCAAGCAGGTCCAACATAGGTTTAAGAAATGGGCATGGCAACATGATTTTTTCTCTAAATTTTTGTTTTCAAAAGAATAATTTTTACCCTCTAAACCAACCTTCACGTATCCCATTCTTGGGATATAACCTATAAAAACCCAAAATAAGTTAAAAATTAAAATCCAAAACACTACAAAACAAGATGAATAAACCTTGGGTAGCATCCCTAGAAGTGCCTTATTTATAGTCATGACAAGACATCAATTTATTATTATTTTGGGTCTTTGAACCGAAGAAACTCAACTATAGCCACTCTAAATCCATCCACGTGGTAATGCCTCAATCCTTGTGATTCACCATGAACTTCTTCATCTCATGGAATTCTAATTCAATTTTTCCACTTGAATACACATTAGAGACCATGCATGGGCCCGACCACTTAGTTTAAACCTTTCCTATTAAATGTTTCAACCTATATTTGAAGAGTAACACATATTCACCGCTATAAAATTCTCAATTATATATTTTAATAGTATGTCGCCTCTTATTTTTGGCTTTATGTGAACAACATTTGGGAAAACCGCTTTTATGTCTATTACGAGCCTCCCAATAGCATGTATGAGCATTTTCACCATAGACTTTGATGCTTCCATTCACCGAGAAAATAGATCATCCTCAACAACTATTGGAAGAATGTTGTTTCAAGGGTTTTTAATGTGAGAGTCAAGACTCTTCATCACATTAACCACCTTGTCCTTCTCTTCAATCTCATCAATTTCCAAGTTTCGTAATACACCCACCAAGGGGTCATCTATAAGATTCACCTTTATGGTGTTATTCGCCTCATCATCAACCATATCAATCACCGAAAAAACTTGTAAATCCGTAGGTTATTACATAAACTTAGATACATTGAAAGAGACCTCTTTATTATTCTCTCAGAACATCATTTCACCAAATTAAACATCCACTAAGTCTCTTTCGATATCAAATAATGTCCTTCCCAAAATAATGGGGACCTCATTATCCATCTCGCAATCAAGATAACAAAGTCAGCTGGAAAGATGAACCGATCCACTTTTATAAGAACATCACATAGGAATCCCACATATTTCTTGATAGAATGATCTTCAATTAATAAACTCATTGTGGTTGGTGCCGAAACAACCAAAACTAAATTTTTTAATATGGTAAATGGAATAAAATTAATTCTTGCCCCAAGATCACACAATGCTTTTCCGGACTTGTACACCCTAATAGAACAAAGCATAGGGAATGCTCTCAGGTCTTCTTTCTTCACTACCATTGTGCTAGACATTATCAAACTACAATTTTCAATTTTCTCTAAAGTTTCTAAATCTATGGCTCATTTCATTGTATCCAAGTCTTTCATGAATTTAGCATACTTAGGCATCTCTTGTAAAGCAACTAACAATGGAATATTCATCGATAGGTCCTTAAATTTTTCAACAAATTTGTTTAAATTGGTATCATATTCTTTCTTCTTCAGCCTTTTTGGTAATGAGGGAGGAATTTTAATTTGAGACAAAGGAACAACTGGAGTTTTCTTCGATTGGGCGCATTACCCTCAACTTCTTTTGAAGCTTCCTCACTTTCACCCTTTTCTTCAACGACCTTCGATGTTTCAATAATTGACTCATTGATATTTGTAACCGCATCATTAGACTTATTTAGACATTTTTTCTTTTCATTTGTATGTTCATCATTCCCTTTCCATTGGGATATTAATAAAAATCAGGAACATTTGCACCAAGAGTCCTACCACCTCTAATGACAATGGCCATGACGTAAGCATCATTCTTAGCATTAGTAACCATGTCACTAAGAAATCCACCCTTTTTCCTTGCATTGAGATAAGCCGATTTATTGATAGTGGCTGAATGAGATATCACAATTTTATTAAGTTACGAGAAACAACTTTTTAGTTCTTTCCCTTAACATGCGTCTAGATATAAGCAAAGACATCTTCACTTTTGAACTTCTCTAGGTCAATGTAGCTTGACTCTTGACCCTTGGCCCTATCATGTAGAGGTATGTACCTATCATAGTCTCTATCCTTATCTCCCTAATTTAATTTTCTATTATGATCTCTATCACGCTAATCTCTACCACAATCCCTTTCCTTCCAACCTTTACTCCCATATTTCCTTTGATGGGTAGGGTGAGAATCCCTTGATTGGTTTGACAAGAACCGAATTTACTCCCAAGAATCCACTTCCTCATCATCATAATCTTAAATAATTAGAATTAACAACTTTAACCACCTTTGAAAGAGCTACCATTGTATGCTTGGAGAGAAGATAATGTTGGGTTATCATTTTAGCTATGTTCTCATCTCTTTCCTTATCCTTTTTCTTTGATCTTGGCTTACAAAGATGCAGACGTATCCCACAAAGATACCTCAATATCTCTTATGCCCCAACCTCTACTTTTCTTGGTCAATCTATCTAATAAATCAGTTGCAACACTATAAGATTGTTTGACAATAGATGCTCTAGTTGCATTATCGGGTATCATCTAGTTCAATTGATCCAACTCCCAATAGAAAATTTGAAAAAGCATTTTATCTGAAACTTTATGATTTGGGCATTGCATTATCTTATTATTGAATCATTTCCAAGCCACATATAATGGTTAGCCATTATGTTGGAGAAAGATAGTGATTTTATCCCTTAGTTGCAATATCCGAGAAGGAGAAAAGTAAGTATCCAAAAATACTTTTGTTAGCTCAACCCATAAAATGATAGATCCCCCGAGAAAATACCACAACCATAAAATCATTTATCCCATCAAAAAGAATGGGAAAATATTCAAAATGATTGATTTTTGAGATCTGTGGGCCATGTCAAATAGAGAACACACATCAATAAAATTCTTCAACTGTAGATTGGCATCCTTATGTGCTTGGCCTCCAAACAACCCTTTTATTTGAAAAAAATAAAGAATCACGCTAGTAATGTTAAACACTTCATTTTCTTTCACTGATAAAATACAAATAGCAGTAGCTCGACCAAATCTCTAAGGTGATCCTCATCCTCGAGATGCCCATTAAAAGTACCAGTATTGTTACCATGATGGCTCATAGAATCGTGAATACTATTATCCTCACCTAAGAAAGAACAAAACAACAAAAAATGTAAAATTAAACATTACAACAAACCCAACATGACTAGAAATACTACAAGAATAAAAACTATGTTTCACACCCCGACAACAGTACCAGAATTTGATAACACGCAAACTACACCCTTGAATCATCATCATAATGGTAACCAATATATTTAGGGTCGAATCCATAAGGAGTGAAGACAAGAATTTCAAAACTCTTGAGTGTTAGAAGTCAACTAGAAGTTGACCCTCAATGTATGGTAAACAAACAAGAAAGTAAAATAATGGGTTTGTTAGAATGGTCTTAAATTTAACAATTTTTTTATTTTAAGACTACTATTTCGAAGCTAGAAAAAATTAGAGATAATCAAGTGTTGATGGGTCTTGGGTTATTCCTTTCTCAGTTTGGGTTCATGCATGAGTATTTTATTATTTGTCCAAATTTAGCTAGAAGTCATAGGTAGGCTAGATCTAGAAGTATTAGTATCATTTTTTCAATAAGACACCAAATATCACAAATGGGTTCGTCTGAACACCTCATAAGTAAAATAAGTATCGATATGTGGCCTCAATTATCATACTTATGTCTAAGAAACTCTATTAAATGACTAATTCAAGTTATTGTTCACACTCATTCCTCACCCATATCCCTTCTTTCAAGGATGATATAGTTTCTAAGATAATTGGGGTTTGCAACCCCCAATTCTTAGTTAAAACATGGAATGCATGTAAACCCACTTTCAAATAGCTAATTAGAAGGACAAACAAAATAAAGCCATTCACTAATCACAACCTATTCAAGAATAATCCCATACAGAAGAATTAGCTACTCATAGAGAGAGAGAAGGTCGAGATATACAAAGATTTTCATCAAATTAATCCATAGCAAATAAACAGAATGCAAAATCCAAGCTTTAATTACAATGAATCTTTAATTGTTGGAACCCTTAGGAGTTGCACCATATATTGAGGGACCAAGGCCATAAAAGTTAATCACAGACAATCAAATAGCAAAGTGCAGGAAAACTAAAAACTGTGCAGAAAATAACAACACACAAGACTTTAACGTGGAAACCCGCTTGCTCCAGGAAGGAAGAAACAATGGCTTGCCCTTACAAGAACCTCAAAATATACTATAATTAAATTCTTGATTACATACTTTAATAAACCTACTCTAGGTTTTTTCTTTTTTTAATAACTATACTACAAGATCATCTTGATAACTCTGCTAAGGCACTCTCTAAGCTGATTACCTCTAATCAGTTTTAGACTTAGGAACTCTACATAAGCTCACTCAAAATAAAGAGAAAAGATCATTACTCTTATATCATGACTAATTCATTTACCAACCAGAACTCACTTAAGGAACTCTCTAAATCAGAACACACATATGGCAAAAGAGCTTGAGCATTATCTGATAAGCCCAAAATACACCTCTAATTGGAGAATAAAGCAGTCATTGTGAAATATAGTAACCCAATTAGGTTAGGGTTTAATACTAAGGGAATAAGTCAAAAATCTACCTCAAATTTATTGAAATCACCAGACAATACATATAAAGTAAAAGGGGGATTTGTTTACAAACAAAAAAAGTGAAGAATCGATTACTCTTGGTTGTAAACAGCATAAGTCTTAAATTGAATAATAAACCAAGAACAAACAAGTAATAGATCAATGAAAATTAATATCTAAATTTATTGGTGAATAGTTAAATGTCTTGAATTCTTCAATAAAGAAACAAAGCCTAAAGGGTATTTATAGACTACACAAACAAAATCCTAATTAAAGTAGGAAAACCATAGAAATCAGCTCCTAAATAAAATAGGAAAATTTTAGAAATAAAATCCCAAATAAAAAAGAAAAACTTAATTACCTATTCATAATAGGACTTAAGAACATGATAGAAGTGTAATTGGGCTATATGGAAACCCCAGGAAACAAATCCTAACTAAAATGGGATAGGAAGAATAATTTTGGCACTTGGTACGACTTATATCGTATCCATTCCAGTGACTATATTCCAGGCTTCAACTTTCTATTTTTCATATGAATCATGTCCTTAGTAATCTTAGTCTAATTAGTTCTTTCTTTCTTTCTTCGAACACAGGTTTGTGTATATGTAATACCCTATATTTTTGGGCTACACTTTATATCATCGTTCTTACATGTGTTGACTCTAATTCCATAAATTTATTTTTAATACATAATTCATGATTTTTATCCTAGTGTTTGAAGTGATTTTGAGGTGTAAATCTTTTGTAAGAATTGGTTAGAACAAAGTTGAGCAACGATCCTTCGATTTATCCAAAGTTTGGAATTTGATTCTACAAGGGACTACTTTGAATGTGTATAAATTTTTATATACGTAGAATTTTGCATCTGAATACAAACCAAATTTTATATAATTGAGTCAGTTTTCCAACGATACCAATTTTTCTTTATTTCTATACCTGCACAAGAAGTTATAGCCATTTTTGTTAGAGAGGTAGTGAGGGTGCGTGATTAGCCTACGACACACACTCCATCACCCGGCCCTATTTTAAGCTTTTGGATACCATATTTCAAGGGTATTTAGGTCTTTTACCTTCACCCAATAGGTCCATAACAGGGGATTTAGGGTCCCAAAAGGAAAAATTAGACCTTTTATTCACAAATCATCTCAAAAGAAACCATTCTCTCTCAAGAACAAAACCCTAGCCTTTTAACTATTCCAAACCACAAAAGCTTTCAAGAAAGTGTTCTCTTTCAAGGTATAAGTTTTAAGGTATGTTAGATATTCATCCATGGGCCCTTTTCACCCATGGAGTCCAAGAATCCATCTTCATGTTTTAAATTATGAAATTACATGTTTATAATGATTTATCTACATGAAACTTTTATGAATTTTGATTATACATGATGTTTACAATCTATTTTCATTGAAAGCATTACTTATATTTTTGAAGAATGAAATTTCATTGTTAAATCCACATGTATGGTTTTAGTATTACAATTATGCTATTCCCATATGTTTCATTCATTCCCATGCTTAAGTCCATGAATTTCTTCCCATTTCATTTTCAAGTTAATAGTATAATTTGTTTCAAATGGAATGCATGATATTATGTTTTAAATATTTTGGTTCCCATATCATGTTTATGAGAATTCAGAATATATCCTTAGTTTATTATTTTATCATACGATTGTGCTATCTCATCATGTTTAAAAGTATCCCTATGTTAAAGTCTTGATCCCTAAGTGTTTAATGAAATGCCAAAGTGATAGATTCTGAGTAGTGATTTCCTATTATGGTTTTCAAAGCTTTCAAGTTTTCCAGTGTTATGTTATTAGGTCCTAGGGGTTATGAATACCCAAAATTTAGTTCTTTCTTAGTCTCAATATTGTAAGTATGATTGTAGATAAGGTATGAACATTATCAATTTAGTTAGTAAACATATCATTCAGTCTTAGATCAGTTCAGTAATTCGAGTTAGTTTAGTTAGGAGTCAAATTTAGCACCGAACGAAACCAGGGATGGGGCTCACCTGCCAGTTGAGGGTGTTACTTTTAGTAGCAATCCCAGTGTTCTAGAACTTTATAGCCATTATTGGTTGATATGTTAACCAAACTAGATAGTTGAGGGTTGACACATATATCACTAGGTCACCTGCCAGTAGAGGGTGACTTTTAGTCCTTTGGGACAACAATTTAGTGGATCCACACAACCATGTATAGTACCGTGGCATGGTACTAACACCCTCCCAATTGGGGCTACAGGTTGGACCCAATTAGTTAATTTAGGACAGGTTGGTTAGATGATACCTCCTACAATCTCAGTTTCAGTATTAAGCACAGAACATCATTCAGGTTCGCTTGACCACACCTTTTAGTATTACTTATTCAGTTACCAGATTTCATTATATATCAGTTTACAGACTATTCCAGAACAACATTATATTCTTAGTCATAGATACTTAGATTTTATAGTTTCCATGTGTTTAAGCATCAGTTATCTCATACTATTCACTCAGTTAGTTATTAGTCTTCTTAAGCCAGATTTTAGTATTTCCACACATGTCTGCTATTACTATTTTTAGTCATAGTTTGCCCATACATTCAGCCTAACATCATCTAGCATACCATTATATTAAAAGTACTAATCGTATACTCGTTTGTTTCACTATAATGTCTTATATCATAGGTTTGAATGCTCAATTTCCCGACCATACTTAGACATTCCAGTATATCAGTAGCAATAGAAGTGGTGAGTCCTAATGTTTCAAGGACCGTTTATATATATTATATTCTTTTAGTTTATAGTCAGTCGTAGTTAGTTGAGGGCTTGTCCCATCAATTCCTTATTCAATTAGAGGCTTTTAAGACACTTTCAGACAGTCAGACAGTTTTATCAGTTTAAAGTAGTTTTAGACAGACGTATTTTGATTTTCCCTTTTTTAGTTTTATTATCTTTCAACATTTAAAAATCTTATGGCATTCTCAATTATTTTTGCATGTCTTCTTATTACCAGTGTATCATTCAGCGCTTACAGCAGGTACCAGCTTATAGGTTAGCCCGTGGTCTTTCAGGATCGTAAGCACTTTGTGGTGTCCAAGGTGTACTCTCAGGGTGTTACAAACTTAGTATGAGAGCCTAAAGTTTTAAAGTGTCCTTAGGAGTCTGAAGCCGTATTGAGTAGAGTATTGTAAATGGGTGTGAAGTACACCACACTTATGGGCAAGAGGCTACAAGATATTTTAGAAAAAGTTTTCCTTCTTTCATATCTCAGATTATGCTATGGAAAGGTCCTCTTAGAAAGTTGTACAGATTCTTATCTTTCTCTTTTTATGCCTGCCCTACCTTATTTTTAAGATAACAGAAAAACTCAATCTTAAATCCTTAAAGATAGAGATTTTGTCAGATGGTTCCCACAAATAGTTCATAGGATTGTATGCAGGCTTGAAAGTATCCCATCAGTGACTTTATGTTCCAAAGTATGAAAGATTTCATTCATGATTTATTAAAATCATTCATTTAGCCAAAGTCAGATGGACTTTTAGATCCCTCCTTAGAATCCTATGATAGAATATGACCTAGAATAAGAAGTATGAACCCAAAAATTTAGCAGCAGTAAAATGGGGATAGTTTTATATGAATTCAATAGATTTTGCATTCATGGGCATAGTTGTATTAAAAGTTAATCAGTAGGCTTGAAATAGCATATGAAAAAAAAAATTAAGTTTGTTGGTGTAATGGTAATTCCTATAGTGTAGAGAAAATATAAGTTTGGCTAGTAATAATTGTAGGCTATGATGAAAGTTGTATGGTTCATTGCATGTTTGGGATATCGATGTTAAGTGTTAGAATATAAGTTTGAATCTTATAGGATTGAGCTAATAGAAAGGAGAGTTAAGAATTCTAAGTTAGTCAGTGGTTAAGTTGTTATAAGATGATTGTTGGGGACTATAGAAATCCAAGAGTTGTATCTCAAAAGAAAGTACTAGCAGTGGGTTGTACTTTATCAGGTGTAGTCTTTAAAGGTGAGCTTATCATTTATGCATATTATTTTACTCTAGATTCTAGAGTAAAGTGGTGATAGCTCATTTTAGAGATATTTATTATGTAGTTTCCACACCTAGAATGATGGCTTTAAGCTAAGGGGGAGATGATAGAACAAGTAACCAATTCAAGCTCTCAGATCCTATTAGTTATGCCATTATATATAGAAAAGCGGTAGGAGAGGATGATACCTAACCCATTCTTACCTTATTGCAAAGTTTCTCAGTCATCACAATATATACTCATGCCTTATATGTCAGTTCAATAATCATATTTCATGTCCATGCACCGCATAAAGAACTAGCTACGCTTTCAATCCTTAGTATTAGGAGTTCTAGTTTTCTCAGCTATAAGAACTATGGTTTGCGAATATAGAAAACTCAAAACTCAGGTCATGTAGCTCATGACTCATGTATTCATGTTTTATAGTATTTTCAGTTCCAGTACCCATGCAACACTTTAAATGATCAGAAAAATCTAGATTTATGTCATGTATATCCTTGGTTCAGACCTATTTGATGAACTCATGTCATTGATACTCTATTTCTCAAGCCTTAGTTGAGTTTCAAAGTTATTCTTTCATGCTTAAGGTCCTCATGTCCTAACCTTTTAGTGACCTCTCCTTATGAAATGATAGTAGTGATGAGCAATTGCTAGATGGGAGAAAGTAAACATTTCTTGTTAAGAAAACTCATTTCAGCTTACTATTATATGTAAAAAGGGGTCCAAGACATAGAATATTTCATTAAGTGTTGGGACTTTGACATTTATAAATCTCCCAAACTTCGATGATTTAATTTTAACCTTCTCGACATCAAAACATTAATTTTTAGGTTAACTCATTATTTGGGTGGTCAATAGTACATCTTGGGTGAGTTTCAGAATTTTCAAACCAGCATGAGTGTTTGTTTGAACTTCAAAAATAGTTTCACCACCAGAATGAGCCCGCGTCGCATACCCCAATCCACTGGTAGGGGTGCCCAAGGGAGAGCCCATGGCGCGTACTACAGTCTGATAAACTAAAGCCCGTGGCGCATGCTTTATTATGGCCTTCTAAATTTCCAACTTTCAGTCACGTCATGGTTAGTTGAAGTGTGTTTTCTTGAAGTAGTGCATAGAAGTTGTTAGTGATAGAGGTTTAGAGGATATAAGGAATATGCTTTATGGTTGTTTCTCTAGAAGGGCATATGTGGTTATGAAGATATGCTTGAATGTTATGTTTGTATATATATGGATGAAAGCAATGAGCGTGAGTGAATGTCTCGTAGGAGGTTGAATGTAACTGCTGAAGTGGTAATAATTATTCATGAGGTGACAAGTTGTGAAAAAATAGGGTGTATTAAATTCATAATTCATACTAGTATTACACGGTTATATGCACATTTTATAGATTCAAGTAGGCTTGAATAAAGTGAGAGGATTCAGTTCAGCTCAGACTTTAGTAGGTAGAGTTATCAATGCTCATGTGAATATCTTTAGAAGCCTTAGAAGAAGTGCAGTAGTGAATTAAAAGGTATAGTTGATGGATTATTTGAGGAGTATGTCTAACCTTGAAAACAGCAGTTGCATGGTCTAAGGCATAGGAATTCTATCATAGCTTATCTTTCATAGGCTTATGTTCTATGTTATCGAATTCTAGCCTTATCATGACTTTTTCTTCAGATATCTTATTAAGACCGTGCCAAAGATCCTCTACTCTCTAACGTTATTAGAACTTCTTAGAAATAGCACTGAAGAAATGCTCCAGTTAAATATGAGTTTTCAGTCTGAATTAGTCCATAAAGCCAACAATCCAGCCTATCAGTTAGATAGATAAGTTCCTATTATTTTCTATCTTTCGATCTAGCCTTACTATCTAAATTTTCATAAACATAGCTATTCCATGAAGTAAAATATTTGCATCCATAAAAATTGTGAATTCAGATTAGTTTATGCATCATGCATCAATTTCAAATTCCAGATATTCAGTCATGATTCAGTTCATAAGTGTCCGTACATCAAGAAACCTGATCCAATCGGAGTTAATGGTTACTTATAAGTTGACTCCTTGATTTCTATCTCAGCCTTATTACTATTCTCATGTCATTACAAGTATTAATGAAATCAGTTCAGTTCATGTATTTTGGTCAGACTTAATTATGCAGTCATGCATGTTCAGAATATGATCTCAGCTGCCTTAGTAATCTTAGTCTAATTAGTCTCATTTGAGGACAAATGATTTCAAGGGGAAGATAACGTAATACCACGTATTTTTGGGCTAGACTTTGAAGTATTGTTCTTATGCGTGTTGACTCTAGTTCTACGAATTTCTTTTGAATACATGTGTCATGATATTTATCCTTGTGTGTGAAGTGATTTCAAGGTGAAAAATGTTCATAATAATTCCTTAGAACAAAGTTGAGCTAAGATCCTTTTATTTGTCAAGAGTTTGGTCGCCTATTCTACAAGGGTCTACTTTGAACGATTACAACATCTTATATATGTGGTATTTTTAATATAAAAAGCCATAAAATTGTATAAAATTCAGTCATCTTTCCAATGATACTAATTTTACCTTAATCTGATACCCGAACAAAAAGTTATAGCCATTTTTGTGTGAGAGGCAGTGAGGGCGCGTGCTTAGCCCATGATGCTTGCTCCATCGCCCACCCCTATTTTACATTTTTTGGATTCTATGTTTTAAGGGTATTTGGGTATTTTACCTTCACCTAATTGGTCCATAAATTGGGATTTAGGGTCCCAAAAGCCAGAATTAGCCCTTTTATTCACAAATCATCTCAAAAGAAACCATTCTCTCTCAAGAACAAAACCCTAGCCTCTTCAAGATTCAAGCCCTTCCTTCACTAAAAAAACAAGAACTCAAGTGTTCCACTCTAAGAAATCTTTCAAGAAAGTTGTTCCCTTAAAATATTTAATTGGAAGATATGTTAGATGTTCATCCATGGGCCCTTTTCACCCATGGAGTCCAAGAATCCATTTTTTATGCTTTAAATTGTGAGATTACATGTTTATAATGATTTCTCTCCATGAAGCTTTTATGAATTTTTATTATACATGATCTTTCCAGTCTATTTTCATTGAAAGCAGCCCTTACACATTTGAAGCATGAAATTTTATTGTTAAATCCATAAGTATGGTTTTAGTATTGCAATCATGCTATTCCCACATGTTTCACTCATTTCCATGCTTAAGCCCATGAGTTTCTTGCCATTTAAATTTCAAGTTAAGATTATAATTTGTTTAAAGTTGAATGCATTATAGTAAGTCTTAAATATTGTGGTTCCCATATCATGTTCATGAGAATTTGGAACAAATCCTTAGTTTATGATTTTTTAATGTTATAGTGTTATCTCATCATGTTTTAAAGCATGCCCATGTTAAAGTATTGTTCCCCATGAGTTTGATGAAATACCAAAGTGATGGATTCTGAGTAGTAATTCCTGATTATGGTTTTCAAAGCTTTCATGTTTTTCTATTGTTGTGCTATCGAGTCCTAGGGGTTATTAATACCCAAAATTTAGTTGTTTACTTAGTCTCAATATTGTCAGTATAGTTTCAGATAAGGTATGAACATTATCAGTTCAGTTAGTTAAAATATCAGTTAGTCTTAGGTCAGTTCAATAATCCAAATCATTTCCGTTGGGAGTAGGATTTAACACTGAGAAAACCTAGGGATGGGGTCTCACCTACCAGTTGAGTGTGACTCATAATGTCAATACCTACATTCCAAAACTACGTAGCCAGCATAGGTTGAGATATTAACCTTCTAGTTGAGGGTTGACACATATCTCACTAGGGCACCTGCCAGTAGAGGGTGACTCTTAGTCCCTCGGGACAACACATTAGTGGATCCATGCAACTATGTGTTAATACCCATGGCAAAGTACTGACACCCTTCCAACTGGGGTCACAGGTTGGACCCCAATTAGCTTATTTTGGGCATGTCGTTTAGATGATACCTCCCATAATTTGAGTTTTAGTATCCAATACAGAACATCATTCAGGTTTACTTGACCAAAGCTTTTATTTTTCAGTTATTCCGTTACTAGATTTCAATATATCAATTTACAAACTGTTCCAAAATCGCATTATATCCTTGGTCATGCATACTCAGATTTTATAGTTTTCATGTATCTATGAATCAGTTATCTCATGTTATTCAGTCAGTTAGTCATTAGTCTTTCTTAGTAAGATTTTAGTATTTCCACACATGTCTGTTATTACAATTTTCATGCACAGTTAGCTCATGCATTCAGCCTAACCTTAACTCGAATACTTGTACATTCAAAGTACTGATTAAATACTCGTTTGATGTAGTATGATGTCTTATATAATAGGTTCGGACGCTTAGGTTCCCGACCATACTTAGACATTCAAGTATGTCAGTAGCAACAAAAGTAGTGAGTCCTCATGCTTCAAGGACCGTTTATGTTTATTACACTCTTTTAGTTTAGTAGTCTGCCGGATTTAGTTTGGGGCTTGTCCTATCAACTCCTCTGTTAGTTAGAGGCTTTTCAGATACTTTCATACAGCCAGTTAGTTTTTTCAGTTTAAATCAGTTTTAGACAGACATATTCAAATTTGTATTTTTTTAAAATTTTATTATCTTTCAGCATTTAAAAACATGATGGAATTCTCAATTATTTCCGCATATGTCTTCTTATTACCAGTATATTGTTCAATGCTTACAGCAAGTACCAGCTCATGGGTTAGCTTGTGGTCTTTTCAACTAGTAAGCACCGTTTGACGTTCAAGTTATACTCTCAGGGGTTATAGTACGGTTAGACCATAAAATTCATACTCAGAATTTTGACTCATAGATTTTTGTTGACTTTAGATGCAAATTGGTATCACAAATAGCTCTTAGCTTATAGGCAAGTGAAAACATCCCTTAATGATTAAGTTCTTATGAAGAGTATAACTATCATAATCTTCAACCAAGCATAAATTTTAGTGTACTTAGTATTTTTTATATCAAGATCTACCAACAGATAGAAAATATAATTAGCTTTCCAACGATACCAATTTCTCCTTAGTCCGATATTGGGTGAAAAGTTTTGACCAAAATACTGAAGCACTGTCGAAGCTGTGTTGAATCGGTCTGAGATACGACTGTAAGGTCTATCCAAGATGCGACTTGTATAGTCTCCTTACATGTTGTTAAGAGGAAGTCGTACCTTGGGTGATAAAGTCTGAAAATAGGTTTCTTACTATGGATTAAACCACCTTTCATAACTCTTCTTGAATTTATCATCCCAAGCCTAATTTCGTGCAAAACACTCCCAAAAAAAATCAAATCTAAAACATAGCCTTATGTACATGCATATTCTCATTTTTTAAGTATCGTAAGTGCTATATTGATATAGCACATAAAGACCCTCGACTTAGAACATTACATATGTCCAAGCAACAAAGTATAACAAAGCAATACAGTGATGCTTAACCAAGAAAAATGCAAGATATCTATGGATGTCAATCATCAATTATAGTTCAAAACATAATACCCTCTCCAAGTTCAATCACCTTAAAACCAAATATGTGTATTAATAAAGCACAACAATGTGACATAAAGGAATCAAACTATGTCATTCTATTAGCAACAAACAACCATGCTTATATACAAGTTACACTACCCAAACAAGTAAGCAACTAGAAATAGAACCCATGTGCCCTCACTACAAAGTAGTCCCTCCTCACTCATATATTAAATCAAGCATGTCAATGTGGGGATGGTCAAGAGACACTCACTCTCAGAAAGAAGTTCCAATCAATGCATGTCAAATACCATAGGCTTGCCCTTATTTTCTCTACTTAAGCTTTCAGATAGTTAAGTTAGGATCACTATAGGACTTTTCTTCAGCTTGTAATGTAGGCTTTGGGATAGTATGATACGTATGGACATTTAAAGTGACTAAGCCTCCATGGAACTACACTAACTTTTGAGGTCTCCCTTATTAACCATTTTTTTCATTATTTCTGCCCTTATTTCTCTTTTTTTTTTAAATTTTAAGTCATATTCAGATTGGGTGTGGTCTTTTAGTCTTTTTTTTCTCTTTTTCATAAATTTTCTTTTCTTTTTCTTTTATTTTCTTTTTATGCCACACCCAGTCTTATTTTCTTTACTCTTATTTAACCCTTATTCATACCCATTTTACATTACGCATCCCTATGATAGCTACCCTAAACTTAGGCAATTTACCTGATTTGAAGGGCACACTGTCCAAGGATAACCAGGGCTAAAACAAGTACATTGTAATAAAAATTGATAGGTGATAGGTCTAACAAGAAAAATAGGTTATAAGGCTTAAAACAGGGATCAAGGGAAACAATTTATATAGGGAAGGTCAATTAGGCAAAATGTGGACAACTTTCAAAAATGGCCTATGACCTTTCCTTAACCAGTATCCTACAACTTAGCAAGATTAACCGGGCAAGTTCCAAATTTAACACACAAAGCGATCTAAGTAGCATCTCATACATGCATGGAACAGTGCCAATATTGCAAGCTACTACCTAAACGATTCATGAACAAGTTCTCAATGATTATCTTCACAAAAGTCACATATACATACATATCACACAGTTAAAAAAATATACAATTGGAGAGGTATTTATCATTGATCTCAAATCAACAAAAATATGTCGACTATCCTAGATAATTATTTTTCTCCTAGTTAACAACAAAACATCACAAAACAAAGCACAATATGCCTAAATATGTTGGCTCTACTAGGAACAGGACTCTGGGAAAAAGAGACAAGGTAAAAAAAAAAATTAAAAGGACATCAAGACCCATAAGTCGCCCTACCCTCAAATTAAAATCATTCATTGTGCCTAATGCATCAAACCGAAACAAGAGAGTTAGAAACATACTTGTGGACTCACAATTGCAGAGATCTGACTTTAATCATGCAATACGAATACAAAAAACAAAATTCCTTGGGTTACCTCCCAAACAGCGCCTGATTTCATGTCGTAACATGATATGACTTTATTGGGTACTTACGCCTCCCTAACAAGTCCATGGGTACCTTGATCTCTCAAACATCATCAATGTAGCCAAATGTTGGCCTTCAAATTTCTTTTTCCACTTTGAACGTATGAATTTCATCCCTAATAGTTTTTCTAATTTTCCATTATACTCATAGGGTGGTGGTATGAAATGAAAGAAATGAAGAAATAGATGTGGCATGTTGTACTTCTTGAACCTTTTGTGAGTAATGTAGTTCTTTGATTCTGGCTCAACAAATTCAAGAATATAGACACAAGTTTCCTCCTTCTTGCATTCTTGTTTAGGCTCAAATGGCTCAATCAAGATTTGGCCATCCAAACAAAAGGTGAAAAAATTGTTAGAATGAGGTCCAATACACCCTAAATCATGATATGTTATCTTCTTTACATCCCTCCATGACTCTAGTATACTCTTCTTAAGAGTGACGATATCCATAAGAGCATGAGCAATTTAAGCTTCCTCCAATATCTGTTTCTCAAGTTGGCTTTTCAAAAGTATTTCAATCTCTAATACTTCCTCTGGCCAGGCTATCATCTCAAGAAGATTGAGACAAAAAGTAAAATAAAAAAAATAAGGTAAAATAAAAACCAATAACTCTAACAACTTCAATCAAGAATTTTGACATCGTATTCCCCAGCAACGGTGCTAAAATTTGATATTGTCCAAAATTACACTCCACATAAAAGTATAAAGCAGAAGTTTTCAAATATATTAACCCAACTAGGTTGGGGTCGAATCCCAAGAGAATACGTATGAAATCTATCTTGAATTTATTGAAATCACCAGGCAATGCATAAGAAATAAAAAGAGGGGGATTTTTTTAAATAGAAAAAAAAAAAGAATCGGTTGCTATTAGTTGTAAAGAATATAAGCCGAACACTAGGCTTGAGTTCTCCCTAGTTCACAACTCCGTAAATTTCTCATGATCAACCCGGCTATTCTTTTATTCTATATGCAAAGTCTACAAGATAGGTATTATCAACCGCCTTATGGGTGTGAAGATAAATCTCATCCTCTACTGGTTAAGTCTCAAGGTGTTGCCTTGTTGCTCCTTGCTAAGACCTCAATTCACTATCAGCTTTTGGGATCAAGTGATTAGATAATATGGCGGGGACTAAAAGGTAAAGGAAAATCCCAAATCACTTTCCTAATCATCTTTTCACAATCAGAAACTAGTTTATGGGGATGGACACGAATACAAGCTATCTCAAGCTACTATAGCTACTTGAGATTTAATTATTGTAAAGAATATTAAGATATATGAAACCCTAGAATAGATGAATATCACACTTTCTCTACATAGCTAATCCGCCAGGGTTTTCACAACCCTATCAATGGAAATTAGCCTCTCGTGTTTATGAGTTCAATCATGGAATCCAAAGATAAAATTACAAAATCATCCTATAAATAGCGTGGAATAAATCCTAAAGTCTTAAATTGAATAATAAACCAAGAACAAACCAATAATAGATGAATGAAAATTAATATCTGAATTTATTGGTGAATAGTTGAATGTCTTGAATTCTTTGGTAAATAAACAAAGCCTAAAGGGTATTTATAGATTACAAAAATCAAATCCTAATTAAAGTAGGAAAACCCTATAAATCAACTCCAAAATAAAATAGGAAAACACTAGAAATCAAATCCTAAATAAAATAGGAAAACTTAATTACCAATACATAATCGGACTTAAAAAAAATAAAAGGAGTGTAATTTGGATATATGGAAACCCCAAGAAACAAATCCTAACTAAAATGGGATAGTAAGAGTAAGTTAGGCACTTTGTACAACTTGGTCTTCAACTCATAGCATCATCATACGAGTCATACCAAGGCTTGCGTATCCATTCTAGTAATGATCTTCCAGGCTTAAAATTTTTGTTATTCATATAAACTATTCTTATCATTCGAACCTTGATCATACGAATCGTGTCCTTGACTCATATCCACCTATGACTTCTTTCTTTCTTTACTTGACCACTGGTCTGAGTACGATTGGACCATACGAGTCATACTCAGACTTTCAACTTGTATTCTTCTAAAACTTACACTTTATAAGAGATTTTTGTTTACTTTAGATGCATATTGGCATTACAAATATCTCCTAGCTTATAGGAAAGTGAAAACATCCTTAATGATTAAGTTCTGGTAAAGAATATATCTATCATCATCTTCAACCGAACATAACTTTTTGTGTACTTAGTATTTTAATCTCAAGACCCATCAACAGATACAAAATTGGATTATCTTTCCAACAATTCAAATTTTTCCTTAATCTGATATTAGGGTAAAAAGTTATGGCCAAAATACAGAAGCACTGTCGAAGCTGTGTTGAATTTGTCCGAGATACGACCCCAAGGACTATCCAACATACGAATCGTACAATCTCCTTATTGGTTGTTAGGAGGAAGTAATACCTTGGGCAGTAAAGTCTAAAAATGGGTTTCTGATTATAGATTAAGCCACCTTTTATAGTTCTTCTTGAATTTAGCATCCCAAACCTAATTTCCTTGAAAACACTGCCCAAAACACGTCAAATATAACAACATAGCCTTAAGTACATGCATATTCTCATAGTTTAAGTATTGCAGGTGCTATATTCCTATGGAACATTAATATCATATATAATGTTCTTACCTTTTTCTCTCTTCAACACTCTCTTTTTGCATTAGCAAAAACTATTTAATTAAGAAACATCTTTTTTATTTTATAGATGAGTGATGATTAGGGCTTAAATGTCATTGGACCAGGTGACCTAATTAGTACAAGCAACAACTATCAATTTTTTATAAAAATGGATAAATTTATGCAGACGTGTACCAACTATATTGTTGCCTTGAACATTAAGGGACTTGGTCCCTTGTAGTCATCTGCTCATCATCAAAACTACATATCATAATTTCCCCCCCTTTTTGATTATGATAGATAAACCACATAGCTTTGAGAATCAATAACCATCCATAACATTTAATCAATGGGATTACCTCTCTAAAGATGAATGTTTCCCTATATCACATGCTTCCATCATCATGCAACATAGGGACCCAGTCCCTTTTGGTCATTTGCTTATCAAGCTTTAATTTCTTCCCTCTATCATCATGTAACCTTTATTCATCTGTTTAACATATCACTTTTTCCCCCTACCAGCATTCCATTTAAGTTTGTAACCCAACTCATTTTAATTATCTTCATTAGTTACACTACGCATGTTCCTTACACAGTCAGTATTCCCCCCTTTTGGCGTCGTTAGAAAGTATGGTAAACTAAAATTAAAATAAGAACAAATTAGTTAACTCATTGCCACTGGGGCAACACTAACATGAAGAATAACTTTGCAATCTAAAGGGAACAAATGTAACACAAAAAGCAAAGATTCATTCATTAGTAGAGGATAAGAATCATTCCAGTCATAATTTAAATATTCTAGGGAAAAAGCCACAAAAAGCAAGAAGGATTAACAGATTTTGAAAGAGTAGGGTCTGGTTATTATTGAGATGACATATCTTTGCATTAAGACTAAGGACCATATTAGTTAATATTGACACCCTCATCATCAGCGCAACATTCTCAGTTCTGAGAATTTCAGAGTCATATGGGCTTGTTTTGGAGAAATGTTTAATTGTCACATGGAGCTTGCTAATTTCTTTATCTTTTGAAGCCAGGTTGAACTTCAGTTCATTTATTTCCTTATTGAGCTCCCTTTGAGAAATGCTACCTGATTTAAGACATTCAATTTTAAGCAGTCTCTTCAGTGTCTTCATGCCAAGAATTTGTAGTAGTTCCTTGGGTTTCAGTTTTACAGACAATACCGAATTAATCAAATACATTGTTCAACCAACTTCTTTAAGGCATGCCATGTTTTCCATTTTTCCTAACAACAACTTTTTGAATGTGTTCCATCATTAAAGCAGGTAGATTAATGAATTCAAAGCTACTAAGGCTTTCCCTCACATACGAATTAGTGACTGAGGTAATGTTTCTATTTTGTAATCTAGGCAATATCACCTTGTTCACGAAGTCAAAGACAAATTGAAATGCACTCTTGAGTGACATCCTATTCACTGTAATCATAGATTTCCCATTGACCTTTGAAGCATTTGCTAAGAATTCTATTGAAGGCAGCTGCTTTGAGATAGTTCTCACTCCATATATAGGATCTTCCAAAATTCATCCTAGTGTTTCTTCATTTAGATTTATTTTCTTTTCTTGGACATGTGCAGTCAGATTTAACTAATCTCTTAATAATTCCAAAGTGAAATAGAATTACCTAACTATTTCATTAAAAATAGTGGAAATAGGTTCTTCCAAGAGATACATCCAACCTTGATGTTAAACCTTCCCAATAAATTCCACCATAACAGGTTCAGTTACCATATTTGAATAAAAAATCCTTCCATTTAACACCTTTTGATTCTTCAAGAATATGATTCTAACTTCCTTGGATACAACCTTACTTTTCTCCCATTCTTTATTCTAGTATACATGATCATAGATTCTTTTTAGCTACTTTCCTCTTCTTGTGACCAGGTCTCTAAAAGGTTAGATGTTTTTTAGTAAAATTTCCAAGCTATTTTCCAGAGATTTCTTGTTTTTTACTGATATTGTTTTTCTTGTGATCAACTATGCTCTTTCCTTGGCTATTTGACAATAATATGAGGTTTTCAACAACTTAGGTTTCATCCATCACAACACTATTAGAATAGTTTTGACGATTCTGGGATGACTCTTTATCAATATGTTGAATGATGAAAGAGTTAGATTTTTGAATAGTAGGAGAAGAAGGATGTTTTACAGGAATGTTTGGGAAGGGATTTTAAAGAATTCTAAGCTCAGAATCCTTTGAAGTACATAAAAAATAGGAGAGCTACAACTATTTGGAACATCTTTTTCTTAGAAGGGCTATTTGGGATTCAAACTTTTCTCTTTGATTAGAGAAGGAGTAGGTGCAACAAGATTTAAGTAATAATGAGATCTAGGAAAGGTTTTCTATGGGAAAAAGATATGATCAGTTTTAGGTTTTAGGTGACTCATCTTCCCTTTTAGAATAGGATAACTTTTTCTGACACAAGGACAAGGAGGATGCTGTTTTATCTTGATAGAACAGACAAAATTTGCACATACAAGATACTAACTTAAGAGATGGGGCCAGTTCTCTCTCTAGTTTGAGTGAATCTTTAACTTTATGCTTGTCACATCTATCCACCTCCAAAGTTGTTCCCATGGGTGTATATGTACATACGGTATAATACTGATTTAGACTAACATGTACCTAATATACCAAGGATACCTTCCTTCTAAACATAGCCAATTTTTTAAGAGACACTAATTGACTTAATAGTAGGCTAGGATAATTTAATCAATCCCATCATCAGCTTGTTAGATTCATTACACCACATCATACCACAATTTATTTCGGAAATAGGTCTTTGGAGCATTTCCTAGACTTTTAATTCTTCAAATGTCCAGAGCTCCTACTGTAATGCTTTGAACTTGCCAGCCTTTTCCACATCCTTGTGATCTCATTCTTAGGATAGGAATGAATTATTCCTTTTGAGGATAGGTCCACTAGGACCAGTTCCCTATAAATTCTGACTAGACACTTCTTTAGAGTTCTTCTACTTGAGCTAACATTGGTGATTGAGATTTTTGGATTATCATTCATTATTTTCTTCTTCATTATTAGGATTTTGAATATTCCTATCAACTATAATTTATAACCTTTATACCTATTCACATAATATACTTTCACCTTGAAATGTCTTAGGAAAGAGAATACAATCAGAAGTTCCCTTCATCCCTTGAGCAATTACATATTAAAAAGATTGTTCTGATTATAAAACCTTTCTCCGTCATGCACTTACAATCATTTTTTATACTTAGGAACCCATTTGAGTTTGAGTTCCCATTAGGAGGATAGAGGTGTGATTTAATCCTTCTTTGTCTGTCTAGGTAATGTGAGCTTCATCATGTTTTTCTAAGGTCTCAAACATTTAGATTAGGTGCTCCTTTGGTGGACATGTCTAATATTTGTCATTATTTCTTTAAGCCTACTTTGTGACTCTTATTTAAGGTGTCCATCTTTTCCATAGTGCGTGCATAAGGATTTACTTTGTTTCTAACAGTTTGATCAAACTTGCCATGTGACCAAAATCAATGAGTTTTGTGTTGATACCCAAGGACCTTACCATTATTAACTCCTTGACCTGATAGGTTAGAAGAATTTGTGAGGATGAATTCTATTGAAGGGATTTTTTGAATTCTTACCTTAGATGGACTAGGTCCCTTTCTAACTCCTTATTCTTCTGAAGTGCAGTCATGAGATGACTTTGACAATTCTCCAACTTTTCTTCAAGCTCAACCTAAAACTTTGAAGCTTTTTTCTTCCCTTTACACTTAGAAGCATCTACTTTATCTATTTGACTTACCAAACTCATATTTCCAAATTTTATCTTAGAAATCCATTCCTCAGTTTTAGATATCTGGAGATTTAAAGATATCAGCTCAAGCTCTTTGTCTTTTATTTTTTCTCCTAAATAATTAATCTTTTCTTTATTACAAGCACCATCTCTGTTCTCCAGTTGACTCACAAAATTCAGATTTTTATATTTTAACTTGGTAAACAACTATTCACTTTCAAACATTTTAAGTGTTAAAGAAATTAACTTAAGTTCTTGACTTTCCAACTTTTATTATAGAGCTAATTTTTCCTCAGTTATTACACACATTGAGTCAATCAACACACTTGCAAGCCTTTTTATCTTTTTAGTTGAATAGTTGTCCAAGTTTTATTTAAGCTCAAAAAGTGTTACCTCATTTTCTTATTCATCATTAGTATTTTCCATAAAATCAAATAGGGAATCAAATGTCACATTTTTAACCTGCACAGCAAGTGTGGAAATGTATATACACTTCTCAACTTCATCAGATTCACTAGAGTAGTCACCCCAACCAGTTAAGGCTTGTTTAACTGCAAGATTAGTTGCAACATGTCTTTTTTATTTTACAGGGACCTGGTCCATGTTCTTTGCATTTTCATCTCCAGTATTGATATTATCTTGATAGTTTATTTTATACATTGGACAATACTTAATAAAATATTTAGGACTTTCACATCAGTGACAAACTTCCATAATGGCTTCTTTTCTACTGCTACTTCCACTTCTTTGAAAATGGTCACTTTTTCTCATAACTCTAATGATTGTTTTTGCTAATTAGGGAACATAATGGAATCACTTATCCTAAGCAGTATAGCTTATTTTTTATGTATGTGAATCTTATATGCATTTCTTATATTATCTCTCCTACTTTCATATTAAAGGTTTCATATTGTGCTTTTAGCATGTCAAATTTAGAATCCTTCACATCTATAGGTCCCTTATAAGTAGTTTTCAATCAGTCCCAAATTTCTAAAGCATGTTCACATGCAAAAATCATGTTATATTAATCTATACATAGACAACACACTAGCAGTTTCTTTGTCATACTAGTAGTTTCTTTGCTTTTTAGTTCTTCTAAATTTGTTACCTGTCTTCATTATTGAATTCCCTTCTACTTTTGATAGCCATACTTGTGATATCTCCTTCTTCGCATTCTCTTAAAGGTACATAAGCACCATAAATAATTATGTCCATCAGCTCACTACTCTTAGACATAATGAAGTCAAACATCTTTGTTTTCCACCACCGATAGTATTATCCATTAAATTTGGCTATACTATGGTATATTTTCTTTCTACAATGTTAGGTGGAGCATCCATGCTAAAAAAATCACTCTAGGTGTGAAACTTTTAGAGTGTTATGGATTTGATACCAATTTTTGAACCCTTGGGGTTTGCACCACACAGTGAGGGACCAGGTCCCTCAAAGTTAATCACAGTCAATAAAATATTAAAGTGCAGCAAAACTAAAGATTGTTCAGGAAAATAACAACACACAAGAATTTAACGTGGAAACCCTATTACTCATGGAAGGAAAAACCATGGCATGCCCTAAAAGGAATCTCAAAATTCATTATAATCAAACTCTTGATTACAACCTTCAATGAACCTAAATCTAGGTTCCTTTTACTTGTAATAACTCTACTACAAGATCATCTTGATAAATCTACGAAGGTACTCTCTAAACTGGTTACCTCTACTATGTTTTGGACTTAGGAAACTCTACCTAAGCTCTCTCTAAACAATGATAAAAGATCATTACTCTTATATGAAAAGTAATTATTCTACAAATCAGAAATCACTCAAGACACTCTCTAAATAAACACATACATATGGCAAAAGAACTTAAGCACTATCAGATATGGAGTTTTTATCTTTCATACATATGGCAAAAGAACTTAAGCAATATCAGATATGTAGTTTTTATCTTTCTCTCTCTATCACTCTTTTTTGATATTTGTAAAAACTATTTGATGAAGAAGCATATTTTTTATTTTATAGATAAGTGATGATTAGGGCTGAAATGCCTTTGGATTAGGTGTCCTAATTAGTACAAGCATCACCTACCAGTTTGTTACACAAATGGACAAATTTGAGCAGACGCATGCCAACTGTACTATTGCCTCAAACATTCAGATACTTGGTCCCTTGTATTCATCTACTCAACATCAAAACTACATATAAAATTAATAAAAATCACTAATTCTTCACTTGACAATCCCTGTAATATATTTTTAGCTCAATAGTACTATGATGTTCAGTAATGCGGAAATGATCTAAACACCACTAATTTAGCCCCAAATTCATATTTTACTAGAGTTATAAAAATTCCCTCTCACTCTTGCTCTACTTTAGGAGATCTAAAGTATATCCTAAGCAAATCTAAAGCATACTCAATGCAGATGGGGCACACATGGGGTTGTTTTGGTTATTTTGGCCACCCACTTATTTGAGTTTCCTCCTAACATGTTCATGTGATCTTTAAGGCTCTTTTTCTTTCATATTTGATATTTCATTGACTTGAATGACTTGGTCATATTTATTTTTAACTTTTCCCAACATAAACATTCATTATACATGAGGTTAACACCAAATTAATGGAAAAGCATGATAATTTAAGCTTAATAAGGTACTACTAAGTCATCAAATTAACAACTTACAATCCAAAATAATGGTAAGGATAACACTAGTAAGTTTAATCCTTGAAGTGATGAATGGGTTATTCCAATAATAGTAGATATTATAGATTTTTCAATAAGCATAATCATTGCATTAAAGAATATGTTCAGGTTACTTTAATGACTCTAATTGCATGGTTGACAATGCTGGTAACGTAGATGATGAGGATGTACAATTTAAAATAGAGAAGACCATTATTATGGAAGTCAACTCTACAATGAAGTTATTTATCTCAGATAATGATCAATTACTAATTGAACTTATGCCAAATAGATGGAGAAGTGAGCCTGATTATCCAACAAAATTCATCCTTAGAGATCCCTAGAAATGAATAAAAATGAGGACTTCCAATAAAATAAGTGCAAATATTGCACTGATATCGCAACTTTAACCAAGAAAATATAAATAAAACCTTGAGTGATGAAAGATGGGATAAAGCCAAGAAACAGGAACTTGAGAAATTCAATGCAAACCATGTGTGGAACTTCGTTCTAAAGCCTTAAAACACTTCCATCATTGGAAGCAAATGGGTTTCTAGAAATAAAATGAATAAATTAGATGATGTGTTTAGAAATAAAGCTCATCTAGTTACTAAAGTCTACTCATAGCATGTGGGAGTTGACTATGATGAAACCTTTGCACCTAGAAAAGTTAGAATTTATTCGCATTTTACTTGCATATGCATCTCATAAAAGTTTTAAGCTATTTCAAATGTACATAAAAAGTGCTTTTCTATAATTCTTTATTCAAGTGCAAGTGTTTATAAAAGAACCCCCCCCCCCCTCCCGAGTTTTGAAGATCTGAAGCATCCTTATCATGTGTTTAAATTATTGAAAGCTCTATATAATATAAAATAAGAACCCGTGCATGGTAAGATAGGTTATGTAACTTCTTGACTAATCATGACATCTTTCAAGGAAAGATTGATACTACTATGTTCATTAAAATAACTTCCTATGGAATCTGATTATTCATATTTATGTTGATGATATTAGAGTTGCAAGTACTAATGTTGATTTACGTAAAGAAATCTCTGAGTTAATGAAAGGTAAATTCAATATGAGTATAATTGATGAGCTAAATTTTTTCTTGAGTTAATTTTCTTTGTGGAACTAAAAATCCATTGTCAATCGAATGAAACTTCATCTACCATGGTAAGTATACTAAAGAACTCATTCAAAAGCTTGGCATAAGTAATGCTAAATCCATTAGAACTCCTACAAGTTCAACATGTGTCCTGGAAACTAATGATAAAGGCAAAACTGTTGGAGAAACTTAATAGAATGGTATTATTAGCTTTCTTCTATATCTCACTACCAGTCGACAAGGTGTTTTGTTCAGTGTTTACAAATGAACTAGATTACAGTTAGCTCTTAAGGAGTCTCCCCTGACTAACATTAAATGTATTATTAGATATCTCACTGGTACTACTTTCAATGGATTATGATATCCTAAATAATGTGATTTTTTGCATAATGATTTTTAAGATGTAGATTATGTAGATGATAAAAGTGATAAAAAAAAAAAAAGCACAAGCGGAATTTTCCAACTCATGGGAAAATAACTTATCTCATGGAATAGCAAGAAGAAAAATTATGTTTGTCTTTCTACCACTAAGAATGAATATATTTCTAGTAGTTTATGTTGTTATCATATTATTTGGATGATTCATCAACTTAGTGACTATGACTTATCTATCAAACCAGTAAAATAACTCTATGCTAATTATCGTTATAATTGTCTATCTAAAAATTTTCTACATCATTGTAGACCAAAGCATATTTAAATTAATCATCATTTTATCAAAGATTGTGTTTTCAAAATTGATATTAAAATATCTTTAGTTAGAACTGATTTTTAATGCTAAGAAAATCTCTTGGTATAACTACAAACCTTTTAAAACATTATTTTCTTCCATATCGTGTGGTCATATTTATGTTTAAAAGATAGCACAAAAATTCACTTTAGGAAATAAAGTACGTGATCATCAGCAATACATTTACCTAACTTAGGAGTCAAGGTCGAACCAACAGGCAATCAGAGAAATAACATCACTTTTAAGGGTCACAAATGACTATGATTTAGCTCGTAATGCTTAAAATATTGTAATAGAGTAAAATGGGGATTTTGTACAATTGATTTTGTGTTTAAAATGTTAAGTTTAACTTTGGGTTATCAAAAATGAATGGTAAAGGATGTAATCAATTAATTAAATTAATTAGGGTTATGCCTTCATGAGAATGACTATATGTGTGGGTAAATAAAAATGCTTTAAAGCTCAATTTCTAGTTATAACTAGGCTGGGTTTTAGGTATTAGTGGTAATTTCTTAATCTATCACCAAATTTCACATGATTTTATTTCAAAATCCTATGTAAAACACCTAGACTTTGAACCATAGAATAATAACTTCATTTTTGTATCTTTGAGTAGGATACGACTAGAGAATTGAGTCATACCCTTGGCCACAATTCGTACCCACCTTGCCTTCCCCTCTCATATCCTAGGCTATGTGGTGAGGGTAACTCACTGACATAGGTATGAGTGACCCCTCGTCAATCTTACCTTATGTATACAAGTCGTATCTAGGGTAACCGTATAGAGTGAGACTTAAGCTTGAGGTAAACGGTCATGTATACAGTTAAAGATTATGACTAGAGGGTGAGTCGTACCCCTTGGATATGACCATGGGCATGTTTTCATACCCTTAATAGTGTGTGTCACCTAGGAAATCGTAGGGTACGAGTTAGGGTACCACTCATGCCCTAGGGTATGATCATAAAGGGAATCATATAGGGGAGTTATACCCCTGCACGAGGTTACTTTCAGCTTTTAACTAAGGACCTTTTAGTCATTTCCCTTTCCAAAAAAACTAACCTCTATAACTATATAAGGCATGTTGTCCTCCTAAGTCTTAATTTTACAATACTAAAACCCTCTTACACACTCTAAAGGCTTCTTGAAACAAGATTGGAGGCTAGGGTTTTAAGGGTGATCATTTAGTGGCAAGAGAGAGTCAACATTCATGGTAATTCAAGTTGTTTAAGGAATATACCTATTACCCTTTCTAAATAACTCTAAACCCATGCATTTCACACATGGATTAGTAAGTGTACATAGAGGTTTTGAAATTTAATGAAAAGGGTTTTGCTGGTAAATGAGGAATAATGATGATTCTCACTTAGTCTTGTGTTTATTCATGTTACTGATAATGAATTGTATATGTGGGTGCTTGTTGTATGTGGTATAACATATGATTCATTAGTAACCCTAATCTTGACAATATTCACCATGAAAATAGCCTTGTAAAAGGTAAGTACATAAGGTGTTTATAAAAATGTCTAAGTGAATTGCCTAGTAAAATAATTGGTAATGCATTGAACTAGGGAAATGGTCCAATAGTTATGAATTATTGATAAATGATATTGTGAAGGAATTATGGGCCATGTATTCTAAATTTGATAACCTTATTGGTTGATGAATAATAATAGACTAAGGCCCTAGACATAAAGATGAACTTGAAGTGTGTATTGAACCAAGTGCGGTGCAAATGTGATATATTTTGGTTAATGAAATATGAATAGTTGTTTGGATCTTGAGGACCACAAATTTTATGGTATGATGAATTGACTGAAGGCATTGGCCTATTGAGATAGTTGAGCAATGAAGGTTCCCACGAGAACTATGTGGTCATGTATAATATTGAATTGGCTAAATAAGCCAAAGCCCTTCAATATGATATAAATTTTATTAGTGTAAATGCATGAACTAATGGGTCAAGAGTTCAAATGGCAACTAATAATGATGAGTGATTTGAGTTCCTAGTCTAATGAAATGATGAGTGATTCAAGTTCCTCATCTAATGACACAGATAGTGATTCCCATTCCTATAATACCCCGATCATTTCTTAAGCCTAAATCCATATTTTGAGTGAATATGGATGACTTCCAAATTGATTTTTGTTTATATCATGTTGTATTTCCATAAATTATACTTTCTATCATGTGGAGAATTGGATAATCTTTCCATCGACATAAGATTCACCTGAATCAGACACCCGATGAGGAAGTTAGAGCCATTTTGTAATTCCTCGAGACTCTAACCAATAGTTCAATCATGAATCAAGCTCTTGAGAAATAAATCAGAGTGATTTGGTTGTTTTCTAATCAAGTATGGTGTGTATTAAGGCCTTAAATATGTCCTAACGATTGGGCGAATTAAAACATTCCTTACCGATTGAATTCTTGAGAAGCATATTGGTATAGTCAACTTCAAATGAGAATATCTCTCATTATACTTGTAATTTTTTAGCTCATGACCTATCAATATATAGATAATTTAATTAGCTTTCCAACGGTTCTAATTTCTCCAAAATACGATATCGAAGCAAAGATTATGCCCATTTTACTCCAGCATATCAAGCTAAAAAATGGTGACGGCGGTTCTGACGGGCTGTCACATTTCTGACGCCATTTTTGATGACGTCGTCACATTCTGATGACATTTCTAATGACGACGTCAGCCCTAGGCAGAAAATCAAGAATTGGACCCCTTTTTGTGAAGACCATTTATGACGACCTATCACGGACCTGACGGCCTGTCACGGATGGCGTCAAGTATATTTTTCCTGCAACTCAAGGACATTTTTAAAAGGGTATTTTGGTCCTTTTCACTCATTTTTAGCCTATATATATATTCTAGTAGAGGAGAAAACCTTTATTATCTTTCATTCTCTGCCAAGGAAAAGATCAAGAAACTAAGGTTTTCTTCTAAAATCCAAAATCAAATCTTCTCCAAGAAATTTAAGAATCTTCCAAAGATTTTACCAAGTTTTCCAAGAATCAAATTTTTCAAGTCAAAGGCATCAAGAAACTTAGCTCAAAAGTGCGAAGAAGAGTTCCCAATCAATCTTGTTCATCTTAAATCCATAATCCAAGGTATGTGGGGTTTTAACTAGAACACTTCTTTTGCTTTTATGCCCAAAGATTCAATTTCTACTATTGAAATCCATGATTTTGCAAAGTGGGTTTACACCCAAATTACTTTATTAATGATTTATGATAGTTGAGCTATTCAAGATTGATACACATGACTAGTTCATCATTTTATTTCTTAAATTGAGAACTTATACCATGAGTTGAATACTGTTATTATGAGTTGATGATTTTCGAAAGATTTGAGATAAGAGTCATGATTTAAGCTTTTCTATGAGAAGTTTGATTATTGAATATATATATTAATATTTGCGCTTGAGTGTCAAGAATAAGTTCTATGATATTTTCTTGAAGTTTTGATACATGACTATTTTACAATTTCCAAATGATGACTTGATATTTAATATTGTGAATTTCATGTTCTACCATGAGTTGGTATTTCAAGTTCTTTCAAGACATGTGTCAAGCTTTAAGCTTTCTTATGACAAATTCGATTATTGTGTATATTGATTCGTAAGATTGAGTTGTTATAATGATTCTTGATATTTCCTCAAAGTTATTGATGTTTCCATGACTAAATGAATTGATACATCTTGATGTGGAGAAAGATTGTTTGATTTTGAGTCGAGTTAGCAATCCACAGTAGTATATGATTTACTGATTAGATATATTATCATTTTGGTCTTCATAATAGACCCATGAATTGATATTGATTAAGGTGGATTTCCTAATGCGTTCTAAGCTGAGTCTGGGAGGAGTATTTAGCACCCAACGGGAAATTTGGTATTTCCCTGAAACTACGTGCCACTGTAGGATTGATGTTGATAATTGTGGGCCAAAGGCCGAGTGTGGGATTGTGATTGTGAAATTGAGGTTGTACTCCCTGGCAAGAGTACGACGCTCCTGCCAATGTGGGGTTCCCTCCTTAGGAGGGCAATATATTGGACTCCATGCGGCTCACATGGTGTAGTTATGCCGGTTATAAGAAACTCTCAAGTCCATAATAGTCTATGTTTTCATGAGTTACTAAGTCACTCTAAGTCATGATTTAAAGAGTTCGAGTTAAGTATAATGATTTATGAGATTTCTAATGTGTGTACTATTATTGATGATTTACAAGGAATATATTTCAGTTAATTCAAGTGAAGAAAGTTGTTCTCGTCAGCATGCATGATTTTCATAATAATTTATGATATTATTTATAAGGTTGCATTGCACCCCACATACTCAGTACATTCCTTAAAGTACTGACCCCTATATATTTCTATATACTACAGTGTCATATAATATAGGTGCAAGTTGTAGCTCAGATGCTGCATTCAGTCTATCCGCCGCTCCCATTCAGTAGGTGACGAGTCCTTTTGATTCGAGGGCTTGAATTAGTTATAAAGTTCGAGAAGTATTGTATTTTTCTTATTTTATTTTTATTGAGCTTAGATAGTTAGTAGTCATGACCCGGCTATCTAAAGTCAGTACTAATAAAGGCTTCATAGACAGTTAGTAAAAGTTGACGTATTCAATTTCAGTTTTATTTGGTAAAAGTAGAGTTATAATCTTGTAAAGTTCATGTTTATATTGATCAAGTTCAGAGAAGTTCTATATTTTCACTGATTTTATATAGATTTAAGCATTTTATCTAGTTATTTACGAATTAAGCCAGTAGGAGGGTTAGCTTGGGGTCACTTATGCCCCTAAGCACCATGTGATGTCTCGGGACCCAAATTTTGGGGCGTTACAGTTCCAATACTGGTGATATGACTAGAGATTCAAGTTCCTAGTCTGAAGAGATCTCTTGAGGTTAGAATATTGCGTCAAATGACACGGCTAGTGATTCGAGTTCCTACACCAGTGATACAACTAGTAATCAAAGTTCCTAGTCCAACAAAATGAAATGACCAATGATTCAAGTTCTTAGAGCGATGAAACAACCAATGATTAGAGTTCCTAGTGCAAATGAAATGGCAATGAGATGTGTCAAATGAGATAACTTGGTTGAAAGTTCTTTATTCCATATCATATGTATGAATGATTTGAGAATGCATGCTAAGTCATTTTCCCTTGTGTCACAATATGATCGTGTTGTGTATATCTATGTGTATGAGTATATTTTCAAGAATGATATTGAGCCTTGGTCTCTTGATTAGCATATGAAATGCCTATATGTAAGGATAATATCAATATAAATGATGATAATGTATTGACTTATTATTAAATGATGATGTTATTCTATCTTTACTTTTAAGTTACATGCTAGCATTCCAACTGCTAACCATCTCTGGACGCTATGAACCCACGCGACATAGGAGCTTGAGCATCATCTTATTTTCCTGTGCAGTGATTAGTGGATTAAAGTAGTTCATGCATTGACTTTGGGGTGGTAAGCTTCCTTTTTTCAGAAGATATTCACCCTTGATCTCCAATCTTAATACTTAGTTTACTTTGATTTAGTTTGGCTATCGTTAGGGGCTTGTCATGACGTACATATTTCTAAACTTTAGTTTGTGTAGATGTGTTATGGATGACTGTGGACCTGGGCATATTGGGATAGTGTATTGATAGTTATGAAATAGTTGATCTTGTTAAGCTTTGACACATAGTCATATTTCCGTTGTCTTATTATTATGGTTTAATTGTATCTGGGCCTTGTGGATTGTTATTGATGGATAGGTTAGGTTATGGTGAAACCTTTGGTACATGTGTTCTTGAGGTGACCATATGACATGGCCCTATTTTAGTTCATGTCAAGTTAGTATCAGAGCATAGGGTCATGGTCAATTGGGAGTCCATAATTCTGTGTTATGTAGAATCTCTTTTATGGGTGCGAAGTGTGCCACACTTATAAAAGAGGAGCTATGAGATATTTTAGGAAACATTACCCTATATTTTGTTTCAATCTCAAGATATAGAGTCTAGGGTCTTAGATTTCACTTATTTCTCTTTGCTATATTTCAGATCATGCCTACAAGAAGATCAGAGGCTCAAACAAACCCTTCTGAGGGCCCTATGACCGAAGCTCATCCAATTTCTAGAGTTAAGACCTAGGTTATGGATGTGGAATCCAACCATCTTTGTGGTGTTGCACCTTCCCCCACTAACCCTAACTATGAGAGTGACCCTCTTGTCCCATCACCTTAAAGAGATGCTACTAAGGTCGAGTTTTATCGCTCTATCAACCTCTTAACTCAATTGGTAGCCTCTAAAGTAGAGTGTGGTACTCTGACTACCATTTCTTCTAAGGCCATAAGAATTGTCTAATTTATGAGGTTGATCCTCCTTATGTTCTCTGGTATGAAGGTTGTGGAAGATCCTCAAGGCTTCATTGATGAAATGAAGAAGATCTTCCGAATCATGCATGCTTAGGAGATTTAGGTTGCTGAGTTTTCTTCCTACCAGATAAAAATATAGCGTACCAGTGGTAAGAAGGATAGGAGTTGTCTAAGGGTGTTGATGCTAACCTTGCTATGTGGGAGGATTTCTTCAAGGCTTTTCTTAACTGCTTCTTTACTCAAGAGTTAAGGGAGGCAAAGATAGAAGAGTTTATGAATTTGAAACAAGAGAGGATGTCCGTTCAAGAGTAAGCCTAGAAATTCCATCAATTGTCAAGGTATGCTCTCGAGATGGTTCCTAGCATGAGGGCTAAAATATGTAAGTTTATCTTATGAGCTAGTTTTTGAAAGCAAAACGGCCTTGTTAATTGCAAACATGGACATATCTAGGTTGGTTGTGTATATACAACAAGTGGAAGATGAGAAGAAGAAGAGGGATTTGGGTTTGTTCTCCTCAACTAGTATTTTCTCTCCTTACTTGAAGTTTTTGGGTGGTTATCTCCCTTAGTATAGTGGCTGGTCCTGAGCACAGGATGCCAAATTTAAGAATAGTGGTGCCCAGTCGGCTCTACCCTACCCTTTTTGCAGATTCTGTGGTTAGATTCAAGTGGTTAATGTGAGAAGGGGAGAGGTAGATTTTTTTTTTGGTTCAGCTCAGGTACATGTAGCGAGAGTACCCCCCTCGGATGGCTTCTTTGGCCAAAAGGGCCCCTATTGCTACTTCATCTACTCTCGCACCAAAAAGTGCTATGTCTGCTTTTACTTCTATTTTTGGCATTGACGCTGGCCGAAACCGCTTGTATGGACTTGCTACTCGCTAGAATTCTAAGGCGTGTCTGATGTTTTCATGAGTATATTGAGACTTTTCTCCTGTTATGTGTTTTATTTGCCTGATCCAGGGTCTACTCTTTCTTATGTGACCCCGTATATGGTTGGGCATCTTGATTATGGTCCTAGAAATCTATTGGTTCCTTCTTTTGTTTCTATCCCGGTAGAAGATAGTGTGGTTTCTAAAAGAGTCTATAAGAGGTGTGTCATATCTGTTGAATGTAGGGATACTCTTATTGACTTGATAGAGTTGGACATGGTCAATTTTGATGTTATTCTGGGGATGGATTGGTTGCGCTCTTGCTATGCTTCCTAAGATTGTCAAACCCATATGGTCATGTTTATATTCCCAAATGAGTCAGTCATTATTTAATAAGGTGGTTCCTTAGTGCTTAAGGGAAGGTTCATCTCTTATCTTAAGACTCGAAAGTTGGTATCAAAGGGATGTTTGTATCAATTGGTCTGAGTTAAAGATTTTAACTCAGAATAACCTTCTGTAGAATCCATCCTCATGATTAATAAGTTTCCCGAGGTGTTTCTCGATGATCTACTCGATATTTCTCCCTATAAGAAAATTGATTTTAGGATTGATCTTGTTTTAGACACTTGTCCGATCTCTATTCCTCCTAATATAATGGCTCTAATAGAGTTGAAAGAACTTAAGGGGCAATTGAAGGACCTCTTAAATAAAGGTTTTATCTGTCCTAGCATGTCTCCTTGGGGTGCTCCCATGTTGTTCATGTACAAGAAGTATAGATCCCTATGTATGTGCACTAATTATTGTCAGTTGAACAAAGTGACCATAAAGAATAAATATTCTCTTCCTAGGATTGATGATTTTTGTAATCAACTTCAGAGTACAAAGTATTTCACTAAGATTGATCTTAGATCAGTTAATCATCAGCTTAAGATTAGGGAAGCTGATCTATATAAGACTTCCTTTAGAACCCGGTAGGGTCACTATGCATTTCTTGTCATGTCCTTTAGGCTGATCAATGCCCCGATGGCATTCATTGATTTGATAAATAGGCTCTTTGGTCCATTCTTGGACATGTTTTTCATTGTCTTCATTATTGATATCTTAATGTATTCCAACAGTAAGTTGGATCATGTAGACCACCTCCGTGTCATATTACAAACTTTGAAGGATCATCGTTTATATGCCAAGTTCTCCAAGTGTGAGTTTTTGTTAAAAGTCAAGGCTTTTCTTTATCATGTCATCTCTAATGAAGGAACCATGGCTGATCCCTAAAAGGTTGGGGCAGTTAATAAGTGGCCTAGACCTAGGCCTCCAGCCGATATTTGGAGCTTCTTAGATCTAGCCCATTATTATAGAAGGTTTGTGGAGAGTTTCTCTACTATAGCTACCCTGTTGACCAAGTTGACCCAAAAGAAGGTCAAGTTCTTATGTCTAATGCGTGTGAGGGTAGTTTTGAAAAATTAAAACATAAATTGACTCCGGCTTTGGTTTTGACTTTCCCCAAGGGTGGTGAGGCTTTTATGGTTTATTGTGATGCTTCCTGAGTTGGTCTTAGTTGCATGTTGATGCAACATGGTAGTGTGGTAGCCTATTCTTCAAGGTAATTGAAAGTTCATAAGAAAAATTACTCTACTCATGACTTAGACTTGTTAGTCATGGTCTTTGCGTTAAAGATATGGATACATTATCATAATGGTGTTCATGTCGACATCTTTTATGATCATAAGAGCCTTCAATATATGTTTACTCAAAAGTAGTTGAATCTTCGATGAAGAAGGTCACTTGATCTATTGAAAGGCAAATGTAGTCGCTAATACTCTTAGAAGAATGTCCATGGAAAGTTAGGCCAGTATAGATAAGGATAAGCGGGAATTGGTGAGGGATATTCACCTGCTTAGCAAATCTTGGAGTTCAACTTGTAGACTCTGAGGATGGTGGTGTATTTGTGCATCTGGTATCTTAATCATATCTTATTATTGAGATAAAGGAAAACCAAGTCTTGGACCCAAATTTGGTGAAGATCAAGAGTAATGTGGATCAACATAAGGTTGCAGACTTTGTGATTGGTAAAGATGGTATCTTGAGATACCAATGTATGTTATATGCTCCCGGCGTTGATGAATTGAGGAAACGATCATGGTCGAGGCTCTTGAATCTCGGTATGCTATTCATCCTAGTTCCAACAAGTTGTATCATGACCTTAGAGAGTTTTATTAGTGGATTGTTATGAATCAAGATGTAGCTAGGAATGTGGCAAAGTGTCTGGTGTGTCAACAAGTTAGAGTTGAACACATGAGGCCTAGTGGCTTGTATCAAGAGATTTCCTTGCTCGAGTGGAAGTGAAAAGCAATTAATATGGATTTCGATACCGATCTTCCTCGATCACAGAATCAATGTGATTCTATTTGTGTCATTGTTAATAAAATGACAAAGTCTGCTCATTTCATGCCCATGAGGACAAATTTCTCAATGGAATATTAAGCTAAGTTGTATCTTGTAGAGATCGTAAAGTTACATGGTGCTCAAGTGACTATTATGTAATATCATGGTCCTCCATTTTCATCCCACTTTTTGAAGTCGTTCCAAGAGGGTTTGGGTACTAGAGTGTTCCTTAGTATCGCTTTCTACTCACAAAAGGATGGATAAGTGGAGAGAACTATCCATACCTTAGAGGATATGTTGCGGGCTTGTGTAATCGATTATGGTGGTAGTTGTTATGACCACTTACCTTTTATTGAGTTTGCCTATAATAATAGCTACTACTCTAGTATTGGCTTGGCGCCTTTTGAGGCAATGTATAGTAGGAGATGTCGATATCTAATTAGGTGGTATGAGTTTGGCGAGGGTAAGTTACTTTTCCCTAATCTAGTTCACCAATACTTAAAGAGGTGAAGGTGATTCATGATAGGTTGAAAACCACTCAAAGTCACCAAAAGTCCTATGCGAATGTGAGGCGTAAGGACTTAGAGTTTAGTGTTGGCAATTGGGTGTTCTTGAAAGTGTTTCCCATGAAGGGAGTTATGTGGTTTGGTAGAAAGAAGAAGCTTAGACCCACGGTTTGTTGGTCCTACTTGATTGTGAAGAGGGTTGGCAATGTTACCTATGATTTAAAGTTGCCTTCTAGTATGAACTCCATTCACCCGGTTTTCCAAGTCTCTTTGATGAATAAATGTGTGGTTGATTCTTCGTTGGTTGTTCCTTTTGAAAATGTCGATGTTTCGAACTCTTTTTCCTATGATGAGGTCTAGTGAGGATCTTAGATCATTAAGTTCGACGGTTGTGAATGAAAGAAATGGCTTTGGTGAAGGTTCTATAGAGAAACCAAAAGTCCGAGGAGGCTACTTGGGAGGTAGGGGAGGACATAAAGTCCAAGTATCCACATTTGTTTTCCGTCCCAGAAATATTTGATTGAGGTATGTTCAAATATTCTTGTTTGGACTTATGTCTTGAGCTGATAAGGAGTTTGAGTCCCTAATCTTTGAAGAATCCACGTGCTCTCAGTAAAAAGAGGGTTTGAATCCCCTAGTGAATGAAATGAATGAATGAGTGATTGAATAATCTTTACGTGTGTTGTGTTTTATTCTTGTTGTTGTGTGCTCATTATAACTTGTTGAAAGTTTCTTTGATATGTGATAAAGTGTTAACCCATGTCTATTCTTGCCTTACCCTTTATTCGTGGATGAATGATCCAAGTAGGGGAGAATAAAAACACCTAGATTTTGAACCATTGAATAATAACTTCATTTTTATGTCTCTGAGTTGGGTACGACTAGAGACTTGAGTCGTACCCTTGGTCATGACTTGTACCCACCTTTCCATCCCTTCTCATATACTAGGCAGTATGCTGAGGGTCGAACATTATCCTAGGTATGAGTGACCCCTTCTCAATCGTACCTTATGTATACAAGTCGTATCTAAGGAAATTGTATAGAGTGACTTGAGCTTGAGGTAAACTATTTTGTATACGGTTGCAGCTTATGACAAGGGGGTCAGTTGTACCCTTTGGATACAACTCATTGGTGAGTTATCATACCCTTACTAGTATGTGTCACCTAGGAGAAGCGTGGGGTAAGATTTAGGGTACCACTCATACCCTAGGGTTTGATCACTAAGGGAATTGTATGGGAGAGTCGTACCCCTGCACTAGCTCACCTTTCAAATTTTAACTAAGGACCTTTTGATCATTTCCATCACCTAAATCCTTGCCACTCTTACAATATAAGGCATTATAGCCTTCTAAGTCTTATTTGTAGGGGGGTGCGCGGATTTAGTATATCAAATAGATTTAGTAGGTTTCTAGTGAATCTATTTTTATTAGTGCGTGGATATTTTTTAAATTTTATTTCAATATCTTTTAATAATTTACTTTTTTCGTGAGATATATTCATCAATTATTTTATCCTGTAGTAATTGTAGAGTTACAAATTTCTGTATAATAATTTATCCTATCTGTGCTATAATGTATATCTAATTCTAGATTTTCAATGTTATTTATTATCTTGTGTTGTT